>NC_073691.1:15846489-15871489 GCF_029784155.1 Uranotaenia lowii | reverse complement strand
TTAGAAAACGAACTCCCAAAATGATCAATTCTATTTAGAAATTTTATTCAATTAGTTTTAATTTATTATCCATCATTATGTGATGTTTACTAAACAAAATTCATGTTTTTCCGAGTTCAAACCACGTAAGTTAATATGATTTTACGCTTTCTCCAAAAACGTCCCTAAACACGTGAGTTGTTGGACATTGTAGGTTTGGTCTAATTGAAATTGGTATCTGTTTTAATTACTTGCTGATTTCTTTTCGAATTTGTACTAATACTGTTTAGAGTTCATAGCATTGTCTGTAGCTACGCTATCTACATTTCAAATAGATTTATTTACAGATGAATTAACGTCAATGGAAATAAGTTTTAAATTTTAATTTTACCTACACGCTTTTCGCTCTTCGACTTTTACTGATTCTTCCTCACAGATTTGTGATTTAAAAATGTGACCGATTTCTATCATCTAACTTAAAGAGACTACAACTACTACAAAAATTCTTTCAAAATTTTCACAAAGATAAGAAACAGATATTCCAGCCGTCGTCAAGCCGTCACATTTTTTTATTTGATGAAAATATTTAATAGTCAAAATCAATTGTTTGTCGTTAAGACCTCTGATGTATAATTTATTTTTGGGAAAGCATTCCAGATTCCCCGGTTTTTAAGGACATGCCCGGGTTTTCAAAGTAAAGTGAACAAATAGAATCGGGGTGTCGACTACCTGTAAAAACCTGAAGAATCAGGGAATTCAATTTGCATCAGGGGAAATCAGTGAACATCAGGGAATTTTTCCACCAAAAAGGGAAAAAATAATGATCCTGATTTTATTTGAAGAAATTGAAACGTCATAGTTTATTATCTGCTTAAAAATTTACTTAAGTGTACGTTGCTCATGTAATTATCGTTAGCCCTTCGATTTTTTACGTTTCCGAGGCTTGTTTTGCATGCGAGTGGTGTTAGCCCTTCAATTTACGTGCTTTTTAATGACAGCTCTGTGCTTTTTTCATTGGGTTTCCTCTCAACTGGCTCATGATGAATCTAGTATGGTGGTCTCACATGCCGAATCGAACGTCCAGCCATATTGAAAAAAGGTTTGACAGCTGGCTGAAGTGTTTACGAAAAAGGAGGTCCAGGGATGCCAGGTGTTTGAGATACAAAATCATAGAAAAAAAGTCTATGTATATCTGTACATGTCGTAGACCAAAGATCAAATGATTTAAAATTAAATTGGGTTTTAGTTTTTTTCCTTTATTACAATACACTCAGCTGTGATTTACCGTGATAATAGGAAGGATCTTTTAAAGGTGCACCAAAGAACCATAATCCTAAACCGGATGTTGCTGGACCGATCGATAGCATCAAGGTCGGACTCTGGATGTTCACCATCGAAGCGGCAGTCGAGGCTACATCATGCACTACGACTCTGCCACCGGTTCCCTCGTTCAAAAGGGCCAAAGCTCCATCTGGTTTACCCAAATCATACCCATCAGATCCAGATTACTCGATTGGATCTTCTGGAGCAGCGATCGCAACAGACGGGGATCCTCCTGAAGCAGCTGTTTCCTCTCGATGAAGATCAGGTGTTCCTGTAGGAAGGCCAGCCGCTTCTCGGACGATGGAATGTCATACCTTGCCATGTTACCATCCGATTCGATGACTTTTACTGCTTCCAGGCAGCTCTTGGAAGAAAATAGTGTTGAATAAGCATAAACCTGTTATAAGTAATGGATAATTAATGTTACTCACTGCTACCGACAAAACTGGCACCGTCGTTCAACGTCTTCCAGCTTTGCTTACCAGCCCGGAACTCAGCCGGAAGAATTTTTTCGCTCCTATGGATTATATTTGCAAAAATCATGGCGAAATCTTTATCTGAGCAATATATTAAGGATTGGCAAAACTCCGTGTTTTACAAAAAATCAGAGCTCCTGGCATCCCAGCCAGCCAGCAGCCAAGCCAACTGCCAGCTGTCAAATCTCGGCTGCGTTTCGCCCCCACCGCCACATCCAACCCTTGTCTATTTTTTGCCAAAGTCAGACCACCATATCTAGATTCATCATGGACTGGCTATCAGCTCTGTGCTTGACAGGGATGCCAGGTGTTGAGGAGTAAAAATCTGGGCAATTTTAAAAAAAAGTCTGTGTGTGTCTGTGCATAGGGAAGATCACAAATTTAGGTACTAAACAAGAGTGTGAGCGGAGGGAGGTTGTGGTTTTCTAGGTTATCCTCAAGGAATATTTCAATAAGGTAGTGCCGAGAGCCATATTGGATTTTTTTGTGACGTCACAAAAACGATTGTATTGAAAATTTATGTGAGAATGGTAGGAATTTCAAAGAAAAATACGTTTTAGTACGCAATGGAATTCCAATTTCATTTTGATTTTGTTGTAAGGCTCCTATTTTACCATGTTATGAAGATTTTTGGTCCTTTGAAGATTGAATTATGTTTTTTTTCTAAATTTATTAATGACTGCAATGTCGCCTTGAAGCTAAAATGTGCAAAAATGAAAAATAATAACTTCAAAGAGGTCTAGCTGGTAGATATTGAGTGTTTAACTTATTGTCATGATTTTAATCCAACCGGTTTACCATATACAATTCTTATGTAAAACAATTAACATCAATTAATGACTGTTAACTCAGGTTACTAAAATGCCAATAAAAGATTGTGTTTTTGTATAAAACATTGTGTTTTAATCACTTTATTGTAATGAGGAGCTTAAACTGCATTTAATTGAACACTTTCATGGAACACTTTGAACTAATTTTTAAGTTTTCCAAATTTCAGTGGTGAAAATCCACAATTTTTTCGAACTTCGATGGTCTATTTTATAGAAAAATTATTCAAAAATGCAGCTTTTTTTTACCCATCTTGAAGAGCAAGAATCCTTCTACAATAGCATGTTTTCAAAGTTGAAAATTTCCAGCGGATTCTTCGAATTATCATCGGAAAAGAAAAGTTTCCTAGTAAATTAACAGATTTTTCGTGATTGTGACGTCTTAGCCTGGCGGCGGCTTCGGCGTAGTGGTTAGAGTTCAAGTCATCTACGCCAAAGTTCATGAGATCGAATCCCGGTCATGGCATACATAGTTCACTTTCTGTGGTCTGGTGGTTTTAGCATTTGTGAGATGCTAGCCATCATTACTTCGAAAGATGTGCGCTTAGAAAGAGACGAACCAGCCCAAGGCTGAAAGTCTCTATAATAAGAAAAAAAAAAAAAAAAAAAAAACGTCTTAGCCTATACCAATACTAGAGCAGGGCTGCCTTGGCACTACCTTCTTGAAATATTCCTTGGGTTATCCTGTAGTATTCGGGTTATTTTCGAGTTAAGAACTAATAACAAACACTGTTTCCTACCACGTACCATACCGATTTTATTTTAAAAAAGAATGATTGGTCAAATACCAATGAATACAAGCGAGATTTCAGTATAATCTGGCACTTACGGATCAAATCCGATGCATGAATATTGATTTCATCATTCAATTTTGAAAGTCTGTAAAATCTGGGCACTCTCAACAAAAATCTGGGCAAAATCTGTGTCTGACCAATATCTGGACGAAGGGTCAAAAGTCTTGGTTTTACAGACAAATCTGGGCACCTGGCAACCCAGGTGCTTGCGTACGAACAGAAACGGAAGTGTGGAATGTTCAAGTTTTATTCTGAAAAGTGATTTCTGCTGCTGGCTGTAAAATTATTATACATTTGAGGTTATTATAAATTGGAAGACGCACAGAAGAAGGCTGATAGCTTGCAAGAGAAAATTGTTATACTGAAATCATAAGAATTTCTACAAGTGGATCCGAACTGGCTGACTTATCTTAAAATGTTTAGGGTAAATGTACCCGACCTTGGCACCTAAGGCACGGTTTACCCTTTTTTTTCAAGATTCCAACCTTCCTGTTGAGTGCACCTTAGAACATCCTTTGAAGAATTTAGTTGCTAACTTGCTTATAGTTCAACAAAAATATGTTTTCTCTATGGAACTTTCATTAATGTGAGCAAAATGCATGCAAAGTACTCACTGCGGTGCTCCAATTACTTGGCCGCCGTACCAATTGTTTGCCGTTTCGATGATCCGATTCTTGGCCACCAGCAAAGTGCAATAGATCTTTACCAACAATGCTCAATTGACAGTTAACATAATCGTTGGCTATTCTGAATATAAGGCCACTGACAGAATGACGTCAGCTGAGCGTAAAGTTCTATACGACGATGGAACACCAGGCTTCACTCATACAACAAAAAGGCTTTTGAAAACATTGATGAAATTTGGTTGGAAGGGAAGCACAAAATAAGCTTTCATTTCAAAAAGTCGGAAGTCCAGAATTTCCGCAATTTTTTTTTTAATTTTTAAAACTTTAAACTTTTTACTCATTTAAACAAAGGGATGATTATAAACACCTCAGGTTGTTTCAGAATATTTGTGTATGAACAAGAATCATTGGTTTATGAATGACAACCAAACCTTCATCAGAGGGACCGATTCAAAAACGAATTATGTCCGCGAGCGGTTTGAACTTTTTCTTCTAAATCCCTTTGATGAAATCTAAACTAACATATTTTGTAAGCATACTTTTTAAACTAAACCTTTCAAAAAATTTCACCAATATATATACAGTAAGTTACTTATGAAGGACTGATCAAATCTGAATTAAGCCAATCAATCTAGGAAAAGTATTTCAGATGGCATGGGCTTATCTAGACTAGTCCAGGTTTTTAACGTAGAGTTAAAAAAAAAGTTCGTGTGGTCCAGCTGCCAGAATATTGAGGGAAAATATCCGTATCTGGCACCGATTGATTTACATTCCTCATTCCACATTCCTTTTTTAAATTTCACAGATCATAATTTTTGCGAAGTTTTTTGAGACAATTTCATCAAAATAAAAATCAAATACGACTTGAACGGGAGTAATACTGAAAGGCTTGAGCCGTGTCAAATAAACAAATTATAAAAAAAACGACTTGAACGTGGTTGTTGTGAAAGTGGTATTGTAACGTTGAATTGAAATATCTTATTTTGAACTTTTCTCATCGATTAGATTTTCCCAAATATTGAAAAAATTGCTTAGATTTTCTCATTTTTTTTTTTGAAAATTTCCTGACTTGAATGCTTACTGGACAAATTCAGGAATTCTAAACCTAAAGACAGATTCATTTACGACATATCTATGGTTTTGTGCATCATGATGTGTTGTCATTTATAAATCATTGTTTAAATTATTCCTTTTGATTTTTTATAGACCATAAGTTGATAGTAAAATATTGTAGGAGACTTGCGATTGCGACACATAGGGTTATTTTCACTACCAAACAACTATCTTCATATTGTGGAGTTTGGCTTCATAGAGTAAGAAATTGAAAAATTTCTTGAATGGTATTTTAAAATTTTGCCCTTTTGAATTTGTCAGCTGAGATTATGAGCTTCTAGCAAGAGCCATCTCGAATGCCCGGGACGTTGCGCAGTGGTTTGACCCGCCAAATAGATGTTAGAATGTAAACCTTGCTAAAACATTTTTTGATTCGACTCACATCTAATATTTTAAGGAATGATTGGAAACGATATTTTCCTGAACTTCCAACTTCTGTTTTCAAGAAAAAAAACTAGAACAAAAATCTCAAAAATTAAATCTGAGTATTTGGTTTCCAAGTAATAGCAAACGATCCCAAAACTCCTATCTCCAAATCCCAAAACTGTATTTTATATACTGAAGTCATAAATTGCCATCGATCTAACAGTTTTTGATAAGAAGAACATCTTAAGTCTTGTGAGTTGCTCAATTTTACTAAGTGTTTTTTTTATTTCGAACCACTGTGTTCTGTAGGAGACCACGTGGTCTCTGTTCGGCAAACTGCAATGCAAATGCTGTTCGCACGCATACCAATGTACCTTCGATTCATGGTTCCCAAATAGCGATTTTTGCATTTAAAATGCTTGGATATGGCTTTTAGTTTGTCGAATCACTTATGTTCTCCAACTTATTTCGAAGCTTAAGTTGATAGAAGCGATCTTATAATACAACCCAATTAGTATGAAAACATTTGTGCGTAGTTTTAAATGAATTTTAAGGGAAAACATCAGCTCAAAAATACCTCTTTAATGAAAATGTATTTTTTCCAGTTTCCAACACTGGTGGTGTATTTCGATTGAAGTTGCATGCCAAGAAAAGGAACAAAATTAGTTTTAAATTTTTATTCAAAACCTAAATAAATTTTCATTCTTTTGTCTTTCTAGTATTTTTTTATTTTTTTCCGAGTTTAACTGTAGGCATGAGTATTTATTGCAAATTTTTCAAATGAATGCCCGCGTTTGAAGTCGCATGTGAATTTAACAGTTGCACTAGAAAGGTGAGTTCTTCTGATTTTCATACGATGATTTCCAACATAATTGCCTCGGGTGCAGATAGAAAAAAAAATAACTACTTTAATAAAGTACAAACAATTAAAAAATTCGGTATGCACAGATTTAAAACAAATTATTCTCTTCGCAATTAAAATATATTCAAAATTTTTTAGCTCAACTTGGACCTGAAAAACATGAAAAGGCATGTTGGCATGCCAAGATAAGGACCATGCCAAAATAGGGCTCACTTACCCTAACACTAGAAAGACCGCACCAGTCAAAATGACTGGTTGGACACTTTGTTTGTTGAATATCTTTTAAATACTTCGCTTTAAAAATTCGCAAAAAATACGACTTTTCATGAATTTTGAATTTCTACAAAACTGTGTATTTTTTTATTTCACTAGCTCTTTTAATTAGCGAGAAAAATTTCGCCAAGGACACTCGGACCGTGACCAGTCAAAATGACTGGTAAAATGCACAACCCTATAACTCAAACAAGATACATTTTTTCGCATGCTTTTGGTTTCATTTGCAATCTACATTCAAGACAATGAGCCCTAGTTGATTTATGGTGGGCAGAGGTGTATCATTCGTTATGAAATTATTGATTTTCGATGTGAAGTCATGAAGATTTGTAGAAAAAGTTCTCGGATTGGCCGCTGTGTGGCGCTTCAAGCGCTTGACTCCCAATTTTTTGGTCTGTTTTATTGCTCAACTATAATCGAACTCTTTGTCAAAATTTGGCGAAATTTCATCAAGATTTGTAAAAGTTTTGTTAGATTTAATACATGTCCATTCGAGTAATCGAGTAGTTTTAGGTGATAAATATGTTTTATACTAAACTAGAATGAGTAAAATAATTATGAATTGTGTACGCATTTATTCAAATGTGAATCAACTATGAAACTGAATAATTTAAATGATATTTTAACATTGGTGCACGGAATATTTTTTATATGTTGGTTATCCACCATGGGTGCACGGATACACCGCAGTTTCTGCCCAAGTATGTATTCACATGCATTCTTAGATCATTAGTTTCGACAAATTTCCAATGCAAGTTAACTTACAAGTATTCCGGCACCCGTGGCTGGCCAGCTGGCAACTGATTGAACATTCTTATTGAACATTCTTATTATACGAGGAAACACATCTTACCTGTCGGCAACTTATGGGGTTTGAACCCAAGAGTTTTCTTGCCGATACCGGGAATCGAACCCAGTACGCCTAGCATACCTCGACCAGACTCGCGCCAGCCTATATGGTAGATCACATCGGCGCTAAGATATTTCAACATGGGTGCTCGGAATGGCTGTAAATTCACCGTTGTAAATTATATAGAAATAAATATTTGAAATGCAATATTGGTCAATCGAAAAACTTTCAAGGAAAAACAATCAACGTGTAGATTTGACAATGTTGATTCATTATTTTTATTTTCACTGTTTTCCGTCGCACGACATAACTTTTTTTTTTTTTTTTTTTTTTCTTTTTTTATTGAGGAATTAAAATAAATCTAAATTACATCAGAGCTATGCTACAATAAAGACCTAAACCTGTCCTTTCCTTTAATTTCCTAACAGATATTAAGCTTTTCACCAAAACATTTTTCATATCGCTTTCTATTCTCCCATCTCATTTCTCTAATTTCTTTTTTTAACATGAACAAATTCGCGTTTGGGAAATGCTTTATACAATGGGAAATACAACGAATCGTCATCCACATTGCTGCTTTTTCATTTTTATTATTATCATCAATATCTACTGACAAAAAATCTTCTAGTTCTAATAGGTTTATCTTAAACTTTTTCCTTATCAAATTTTTTACCCAATCTGTAACTATTTTAGCTGCATTACACTTTGACATTCTGTGGTAATTATTATCATTTTGATGGCATTTTTCACATAAGGTGGTATTCAGTCTTCCGATATTGTAAGCGTAAAGTTTTTCTTTATTAGGAATCAAATCATTACATAAAACAAAAAGCCTTGTTCTGTCTTCAGACGATACAAAATTTGAATTCAAATTTTTCCAGATTATATTCCATTTTAATGTTGGATGATCAGATTGTGCCTTTGGAATTATATTTTTTTCGGTTATAAATCTGTTATAAATTAATGCACATGTATTTAAATCCGTTTGGTGTTCTTTAAAATATTTAGCCTGAGTGATCCACTCTCTAAAGTTTAAAGGTAGCATGTGCAGTTTGGAATAGCCAAACAAATAGAACTCATTTACATTATTTTCTCCACTAACACTATAGTTTATATTTTTTATAAGCAAGGATTTTGCTTTCGATTCTGGATCGACTAGTTTTATGCCTCCATCATTATATGCTAGGTAAAGTTGATCTCTGTTCACCTTAAAAATATATCCTTTCCATAAAAATTTGCCAACTGACATTTTAATTTTAGCAATTTGTTTTTTAGTAGGTGGAAAAATTTGCGCAATATACCATAGCTTTGATAAAGCAAACGCGTTTATAAACCAAACTTTTTCGTATAAGTTCAAATTTCTCGATCCATGAACATAAAAAAGATTATTTATATTTTTTATCAAACGATCAAAGTTCATATTAATTATATCCGAAATTTTAGGATGGAATTCAACTCCCAGAATTTTTATTGAGTTTACTTCTCTTATCATTTGCGGTCCTAGCTGACACTTGTTAATCCTCATGAAAACCGATTTGCTTTGGTTCATTTTGATTCCAGCAAAATGAGCAAAACAATTAATAGATTCTATTAGGGAATCGAACTCTGAGTCATTTTTAATCAAAACATTGATATCATCAGCGTAGGCAATAGTATTTAAAAATTTATTATAAATCAATAATCCTGGGATAGTACTACTTATCTTGCGTAATAAAGGTTCTATGTACAAAGCGAATAAATACATACTCAATGGGCAACCCTGCCTAACTGATCTTTGAATGTTTATATTATTAGTTAAAAAACCGTTAAATAGAACGCGGGATGTAGCTGACAAATACAAATTTCTAATGCACTGAATCAAAGTCGTAGGAAAGTTAAATTTCTCTAAAATTTTCCACAAATAGTTTTGATTCACATTATCAAACGCTTTCTCTAAATCTATACTTACAAGAGCTCCTTTAAACCTCAATGTTTCATTTGCTCTTAAAATAACTCTTCTCAAATCCATGAGATTTCTAGAACATGACCAATTTTCCCTACAAGCGGCTTGCTCTGGCCCCAAAATATCATCTAAATGCCTTTTTATTCTGTTTGCTAAAATTTTAGCAAATAATTTGTAATCAATTAACTTGATGCATATAATTTCTAATATTCACTCGGTCCATGGTAACCGTTTTCTAATTTCTTGGATGTTGATCAGATCTTATCAGATAAATAAACGATTGCAAAAACCTGTCTTTAAATAAGAAATAAATAAATATATTATTTCAAGATATAATTGAAATATTTCTTTTCCAGGAATGAAAAAACGAAACTTAAAATAAAAATCGTTATTTAAATCATTATGTCTCAACATGAAAGACATGGCTTCGACTTTGGTTTAGTTAAGATTTGTAAAAATTCTTTTTAAAAATTTGCAAAAAGTCCAATATTTGATTAAAACGCGGTGAATCAGTGCACCCATAGGGAAAATTTTCATTTGAATCTATAAAAGTCTTTATTCTTTACCTTTAGAATGCAAAAAAATTGATTTTGGTTGAATGGCAGTGAATCCGTGCACCCATGGTAAATTGCTCTACTTATAGAAAAAATATGCTTCAAAACCTACAATATCAGGTATAATTTATAGGCAAGATGTTGAGAAATTTCAGAGAGATGGATGCTAGAAAATATCTACTAAAACAAAATTGAAGTAAAACCGTGCACCCATGGTCAATAACCATAGCCATCTTGCATGATTTTATAATAAAATTGATAATGTGTTTTAATTTTTTGATAATTATTTGAAATATTCATTTTATGACATACACACATTCGTCAACTATGCAAAAATGAGGTGATTCCGTGCACCCATGGTGAAAAAATATTTCCATTTTATAACAAAAATGCTATCGAATAAATAACAAAACAAATTCCAAAAGAAAAAAGTTAAAAATATTATGATATAAAAAATTTCCCCTTTACCAGTCATTTTGACTGGTCACAATCCGAATAGGTATATTCAATTTGCCGGTCTCAGACAACTCTTCAGTTTTCCGTTATTAAAAATCTAAGAAAAAAAATCGAAAAACATTCTTCGGAGAAAAGTTGATAGATCAGCTACAGAATGCAAAAAAAAATTCACTCAGTGTCCAAGAAAACTGAAGTTAGAAGCTATACGTTGCGCATACGGATATTTTTTTTACATTTTTTTAAGACCACAAAAAAATGTAAAAAGTGGTGTAAAACCCGCACTTTTCAATCAATCAACCTTAAAAATTGGTAAAGTCACACCAGAAAAATTTTGAAAGAAGCATTGAAAAGCTAAAGTTGTTTGGCACTTTTTTGCATTTTTAGATTGTCAAAATACGATAAACAAAATTTTTGTCTTAGCTGTTATTTAGATTTTACGTTCTAATTCTGATTTTCTAGTTACGAATTTCTTTCTTGATTTCTAGTCGTGGACCAGGGGCAATGACCTCTTTTTTAACCGACCTTGGTAATAATGCTAATCCACTTTTAGCAGCAGTCAACGCTATCTTAAAGCACGATTTTGTTCGTTCCATTTCCTGGAAACAACCATAAATTGCTTTCAAACAAAATTGGGGCTCTTGTATTCCCCTAAAGTCAAAAGTTGAGTTCCCAAACTTCCACTCTCGCTAACAAATTTATGGGATCAACCTACCGGGGGACAAAACATGAATCATGGCCCCAAAATCAATCAATTTCATGCTAATGGTTGGGATAATTAGGTACCTTCCAAAAGGACAGCAACAACAACATCAACGTCGTGGATGTCGTGACTGATCGAAGCTTACCGGGTAGCTAAACTTCATTGTAAGTATACACGCTGAACATATTGATTAATCTGGACACATTTCCGGTTTCCCCTTACCGATTTTCCATCCCCTCGCCTTACGGAATTAAAAAGGGGTGAGAGGTTGAAAATTCATTCGTTCCTACTAGATTGACCAGAAGGTTGTCGGGGGACCAGGAGCAGGCCACTCATTCACTTTTATCGAACGGTTGATGCGGTAAGGATGAGGAAAATATTCAAAAACTGGTCACGCAGAGCTACACCACACCAATGAATGACCGACCCACTGGCCGCCACCACTCTTCGTGAATGGTTTCGGGTAATCCGTTTAGCATGAAATATAACCCGGCTAATATGCCGGTCGTGTCCCGGTATTACATAGAATGATGTAGCACAGCGCCATTTATATTTTAGCAGAACGCTGGCTGTTAAACCGATGAAAAGGGCAAATCCTTCATTATTCATCAATTTATTTGGGTGACTCCGAGAGCTGTCAGCCGATTTTAACAGCAGCGGCTCGAGATTAGCGCCCAATAGTGGGTGGGAAGTGGGTCGTTGAAGGGATGTCATGATTTTGGCCGGTAGGCGGCTTTCCGTGGTGGCCTGGAGATGTCAGCCAACCAGCTGCTTGATGGGTCTATTTATTGGGACACTAACGACTGAACGAACGATGGATGATTGAGTAATTTCAACATCCTTGAACCTCGGTGTTGTTGGAATACAAATTGACAAATTCTTAGAAACAGATTGTAATGAATGGATTAAGTTGTATCGGTTGATTTATGTGAAAATTGATTAAGGAATTCGATTTCTACTAATTCATGAATATTGTTTGGACGATGATTTTGGTATTCATCATGCTGATAAGTTTTTATGTTTTGGTTTCCAGTTGTTTTCATTTGACTGTTTCCAGATTTCAAAGTTGTTTGCTGAGTTCTTGGTTTGGAATCCCTACATCTAATCATTTTTTTTATTTATATCATACTAGCTGGTCTCGTATCGTCCGAATTCCTGTTCGCTTTCAATTTTCAATATGTGAAGAATAGTTTGTGTTTGAATGATAATGAAACATTTTCAGGATGGATTTTCGAATGAATAATCATGCAATTATTTCAAAAATTTTGAAAAATGGATATTAACGATCCCATTTTCTGTTGACTGATACTTAATTTGAAATCAAGGATCCCAAAACACTGCCGTGCACACTTAATTTTTTCTCCTGTGGTCGAAGCGATTTTTTTCCTGTATGTTCAACAGCTGAAAAGTACAGATCAATCTTAGGACAGCGAAACAGCTCAGAAAAACAGCTGTCAACTCACCTGTAGGTTCGAAACGGGATTTCTCCAGTTGTTTGCAGGAAGCTGCAAAATTTTCCTGTGGGCTCGAGACGGTTTCCTTTCGATATATACATGAATTTAAAGGATTTTTTTTCCAAAAAAAAACACGTTGTAAATCAAATCGTGCTTATTAGAATAATTTGTTTAAAATTATCAATGATGTTTGTTCTTGTTTGACTGGTGTTTTGTCTGAATAAAATTCGGATGTTATTTTTCATTCAGTTAACTGCAGCAGCCAAACGGTAATGCTATTGATTCCTGACCTGACTCATCAGGTTCTTGGTTGCCTTGATCTTTGTGTTATGCTCCAGCAACATGGTCAAGCACCTCGACCAGGAATCGAACTCGTATCCTCTGATTATCTCGCCGACACTTTATTTACCAATATGCCAAATCGTCAGATGAAACCAGTCAAGCTCTAGCTAAAGCGTGATACGGTCAAAATTTGGTCAAGGGAAAACGCGTGTAAATCGGTGAAATCGTTTATTTAAAAAATCAAATTAAATTTCTTTTTCAAGTTTAATTAGTATAAAATTCAGGAAAAATATTCAGTTAGGCTTCCGCTTTTCCAAATCCGAATTGCCGGGCCTTACGCTTAACCCCTGCCATCAGATTTTGTACAGCCACCTTGTCCACCTTCTTCGCCGCAGAAAGCCAGTTTGCCTTGAACTGCTGCTCGTCCTTAGCAGTTTTCTTGGTCTTCTTTAGGTTCCGCTTGACAATAGCCCAGTATTTCTCAATTGGGTGGAGCTCTGGCGTGTTGGGAGGGTTCTTGTCCTTGGGAACCACCTGCACGTTGTTGGCAGCGTACCACTCCATGACCTTTTTACCGTAATGGCAAGATGCCAAATCCGGCCAAAACAGTACGGAACAACCGTTTTTCTTCAGGAAAGGCAGCAGACGTTTATTCAAACACTCTTTCACGTAAATTTCTTGGATGACAGTCCCGAAAGCTATGAAAAGGCTGCTTTTCAAGCCAGTGCTTAAAAATATCTGCCCCCTTCCTTTTGCCGTATAAAACTCCTTTCCCGGAAGCTGCTTGTAGTCGGCTTTGACGTAGGTTTCGTCGTCCATTACCACGCAGTCAAACTTCGTCAGCATCGTCGTGTACAGCCTCCGGGATCGCGCTTTGGCTGTCGTATTTTGTTTATCATCGCCATTTGGAGTCACTACCTTCTTGTAAGTCGATAGTCCGGCTCGTTTTTGGCTCGAGGCACGGTTGTAGACGATACACCCAGCTTATTTGCGGCATCTCGGAGAGAGAGGTTAGGGTTTCGCTTGAAACTATCGGCAACTCACTCTGTCGTCTCAGCGGCCTCCGGCTTTCGATTTCCCCCCTATCCAGACTTCCTGGATGTCGACAAACATTCCCCAAACACTTTAATTACCTTTGTAACGATTGATTTGGCAACTTTTAGCGATTTCGCCAGCTTTGCGTGCGAGTATCTCGGATTTCCGCTATGCGCGAGCAAAATTTTGATACGCTGCTCTTCTTCCTTGGACGGCATTTTGACAACTGAAGAGTGAATTCCAAAATCAAAATAGAAGCAACATTCTACACACACACACACACACCTTCAAAATGAGGGGTGTTCAGGTTTTTTAAATGCAAAATTTAAAGAAATACGTCAAGTTGATATTGACAAAATTTTGACCGTATCACCCTGTAGACATTATTTTAAATAGAAATAGAACGATTTAAAATGAACAGGACAAACACAATTCAGGAGCAAATCCATTTTTTTCACTTTTGTGTTTTCTATAGTTTTTTTACAGTAAATCTTTAAAAAACTAGATTCCAGTCAATCGTAGGCTAGTGATCAAATTTGTGATCGAAGACTGCTCATTAGCTTGAGTACAGACTGATTTGTGATGATTTAAAACACTTTTTTCAGTCTTTTGCAAAGTTCTCGATAGAATCTTCTTCCGCTTCGGCTTTTTCTGCTTCTTATATGTCTTTAGACTCAATCTTACGTTGGCACGGTGGAGGGTGCGGAGAGGGGATCCCAACATTTTTTGCCGCATCTCGAACTGAGGCAGTCTTCCTACTGGCGTGAGCACGCATGACTTTCCGGTCCAAAGTTTTGTCCACCGGACCCGGTTTTTCCCGGACCCAGATTGTTTTTTGTCTACGAAGCTGCTTTCCTTTCCACACTTCCGAATTCCATTTAGGACCGCTCCAATGCTTTTTTCTTAAACGTCTGTCTTCTTCATTTAAAAAAAGAATATTATTATGTGTGTGAAGTTATTTAATGGAAGTTTAGTGGCTTGAAACTTTATTCGAATGCAGCCGAATGCATCATTACTTTTTCATGGACGCACCCTAAAAGCCTAGGAAAAAAACTCTTTAATCAGACCTTGAGTGTCAATTTGACGCTCTTCGGCTAAAACTGCTATATCTCTCATGTTTCACATCCGATTTTTACAAAATTTATAATTTGAGGAACCTCGTATGTATATCTTTTTTCGACAAAATTCAGCTACAACACAATTGATTGGAAGATCTTTTTGAGGCTACCGTCATTTCGAACTTATAATAAACTTAAACTGATCATACTGACAGGACACTTAGCACAAAATTTCGATTATTTTATGGCTAATTTTTTTCGTAAAATTTAGCAGGTTTGCAATACCGACGGTAGGTGGCGAAGCTACAATTTTTTCGATACAAATGCCCTGTAGAAAAAATGTAGGTTCGTGTTTAGCCCGATTTTATCGTCGGAATTGCCTTTTTTTTCGAAAGTTGGGTGGCACTTTCTAACTGGGATAGCATTTCTTCAAATCGATCGATGCGCACTCTGGGATCGATATTGCATGCTGTTGGAAAAAATATCCAACAAACGAAATCAAGTGTCCAGTCAGTATGGTCAGTGCTTAAACCTTAAATTTGCAACGATCTCAGTGAGCGTGAAATTTGGAAAATTGATTTCCAAAGTCTCCCATCAATGCAATCGTTCCGGTAGTGGGAGTATAATGTTTGGGAAAAGAAAGTCGAAAACTAGGTAACAGTCGAAATTTTTTACCCTCTAAACCAAATTTATGTAATTCCTTTTTTAATTTTAATACGAAATTAATATCGGTAAATTCTAGATCCCAATCGTTGATTTCTACATTTGTCTCTCGTTTCAGAAATGAGTAAGTATTGCGTGTACCGAATCCGAAAGAACCTGCTCAGAGGACTGCGAAAAGCGGAAACAAACTTGAATCATGGTTGCTCACTCGAGGAGAGGCCGGAAGCAGCGAGAACCAGACGTCAGTAAGAAACCTTCAATCCGCGTTGCTCAACCTGGTAGAAGGAAGCCTTGAACCCGAATTGAGGTAAGTTGGATTATTTTTTATTTTTTTTGTTCGAAGTTTGATAATTTTAATTTTATTTTTCAGGGAAAAACTTTCCATCTTCAGAACGGTCCGCACTTCGTCATTCGAACCACTTCAGCTCAACCAACCGGTCGGTTCGTGATTTATTTATTTTTTTTCCAAATCGGTTCTTTCGTTAAACCCACGGTGCTACCCGGCATGTTTCAATCTCGAACCAGGTA
The DNA here is from genome assembly GCF_029784155.1 of Uranotaenia lowii. NCBI lineage: Eukaryota > Metazoa > Arthropoda > Insecta > Diptera > Culicidae > Uranotaenia > Uranotaenia lowii. The sequence goes on along the minus strand of NC_073691.1, from coordinate 15,855,328 downwards.
GCTGTGGTGAGCATGAGTATCCACATGATGATGGGGGTGCCAAATTGCGCATGATCCGTGAGCAATCGGGTTCTCTTCGAAGACAGCTGATTCCGTTTTCGTCGTCGTTTTTGGTTGAACCAACTGGTGGTTGGTTGAATGGCCTGCTGCCGCTTGGCGCTTGGATTGTTACTGTTGAGGCGGGTTGTTGTTGTTTAATGTTTTGTTTTGGCAGTCTCTCTTCCGGTGTCGATGGCGGAAGGAAATCGGAATGGCGGGAGTGGGGACTTGGTTAGAATACCATGTGTTTTTGGTGGGAACTCACCCGAAGTCGAAATCGAAACCGAAACCGAACCGGATAGGTACCTGTTCATTGATGATGATGACGGCGATGAGTGGTTTAGTTCTACTGTAACCGTCATCCGAAACGGATGGAACTCCTAGGAATCCGAGGAATCCGGCGAGATTCAAAGTTGAAACAACCATTGGTTGATTGATCGACTCCAGGGAAACGTTGTTTGCGGTTAACGCGGTTAGGATATAGACAAGTCGTTTAGTTTTTTGTTCTTCTTACTTGGATTCCTGTTCTCCTGAAAGGAGGGAGGCTTTTTGTCGCGCGTTTAGTCGGCATATTTCGGTACCTTCGGTGTGGTTTTTGTTTTAGTGAGGGCCTGAAGGGTGTTCTCTTCCCTTGGGGTGGGGAGAGGTGTACTCGAATTGTGGTTCGAGGAGTTGCTTCCGAGTGAGGAGGGCCCCCACTTAGAATTCAAGAAAGGTGGCCGCCCGGTGTTTCGGCTTAAAGCTTAGGCGTAAGGATAATTTACATAGTGGCTCCAGGAAGAAGTAGTTGTGGTTGAGGATAGGGGATCGTGAAAATGTGTACATAGGCAATTTTTGTGTCGATGGCTCTCGAGGACGACGTGGCCCGCGGTTTGTTGTGGCCGATGGCGATGGCCCTCCGGTTGGCCCTGTGGTGGAGCGGCGTGGATGATCGATTTATCGACGGCGCAGTCCGGAAGGACGAAGAAGACCGCGAGGACAAAACCGCCGGAAGGAAGTTGCTCTAAGTATTGTGTTACTCCCATTGAAGAGGGTAAGGGGGGATGAATCCATCCGTCATTTTATTTCCCGTTTTTTTTTTTCTTCTCGAGCTCAATCAACTACGACGGAATAAAGCGCGGAGGTAATTCAATAATCGCTCGGTAATTGCGTTTTCGCCAAAAAGCTATTAATGAAATGATCCTCGCCGAAGGAAGGGACCGGTTCTGAATTGTGATAATGAACCCGGAGAAAGGTCGAGTAACGGGAAACCGGACGACGAAGACGGTGGAAAAGTGAAATTGACCACAATCTCTCCTGAATCATTTTTCCTCGGGTGCTATCGCGAAAAAAGCGACAAGAAAGCGAAAGTAGAAGAAACCTAAAAACAAGGAAAAATTCCGCCTAAGACGAAATTTAACAACGCTTTTCGACCAAAGAGTAGTAAAAATCGACAAAATCCGGGGTAAGGGAGAAACGAGCGCTCGGAAACAAGAAGGCAGAAGAAGAAGCAGTCGGGTCATCTAAAAATAGTTGTCGGTGAAAAACGATCGAAGCAAGATTCCTCGAATGTGGCGGGACCACCCGCAGAATCACAATTGCTTCTCGGGCTTGTGACGTTACTTTGGTTGAGCTCAAATCAATCCCCTTGCCTACAACTCTCGTCGATACCGGGAAGCAAAAAATCTAGATAGAGAAAAAAAAGTTCAGGAAAAAAAAACCACAAGCTGAGTGAATGATGACGTCCGCGGGATTTTTCGGAGAAAAGTCCGGTTAGCTGACACAGAACCGGATAGTTTCTCAAGTCCCCCCCTTGAAGGGGGCTCTAGAATGTGTCCAAATCCTGACGTCTGAACCATAACCAAATCAAAAGAAAAATTGAGGAATATAAACGATGCCAACCCCTAGGTTGTCTCCGGCGTCGGTTGTTCCGACGACGCCGTTCCAGCTGTGTTTCTGTTGCTGTTGTTAGTGTTTGTGCGTGGGTGAAAACCACTTGTTGTTGTCTCCCCTCGAAAGTCGTGCTTTCTCGGCATCTCGGTTTGTTAATTTTTCGTTTGGGTTTCTCCGAGAGTGACCCCGTTTTTCGGTCGACCAAAAAGGAGTTTGGTCGAACAAAAAGAATCAAAATCTCGCATGTGAGTTTTGTCCCCCGAATTTCACCCGAAAGCTTCTTCCCTTATATTCAGTGCGTTGTGGGTGGGTTAAACAACCCTTTAAAGAGGGGGAAAGAATGTACACCATAAATACATATGCTCTAATGGCATCGGGGGGATTGTATTCCTTCCTGATGATGGTAGTGCTGTTGTGATTATGTTTCACCGTCATCATCATTATCGTTGTCGGTGCTGTTGCCGGATCGATTGAAAGGGTTAACGGAAGAAAGAAGGGAAAAGAAGCAAAACGAACCGACCGACCGGCTGGCTGACTGAATGACTGGCTGTTCGAGGACCGGAGGACCCAAAAAACACTAGACTAAACCTAGGTACGAGGGGACCGTTTTATCGATTCCGGAAACTGGGACCGGAGAAAGGAGAGAGTGTGTTTTGCTGTATCTGTCCTGTGGTGAGTACGCAACATTTTTGGTTTTGATTTGATTGTAATTTTTAAGCTTTATTACCGGGATCAATTGATATGTGTGGTCTTGCTAAGGGTAACCTCAAATTTGTTGGGGATTCTGTGGTTAGGAGGTTCAATCAGTAGACTGTTATAAAGTTGGGTTTTCGTTGGTTGATTTTGTTCGAACTGATCAAAGCTTGCACTTTGATTTTCAACACCGATTTGTTGGCCAGGAACAATCTAAGTGGTGGCTCCATAGAGTGGTATTGAATTATGTAGTTTGACAATGAAGATACTTTAGAATGTCCAGTCCTGATATTAGATCATTTCAGAATTTGCATTTTTATTAAATTTTTCAAAATTATGAAGAACCAAAACTTTATTTTCAAGATTTAAAGACATGTTTTAGATAACAATTTTGTAGTTTTTTAAACAACGGTTGATTTTTTTGCTTTTCAATCAGTGTTCCTAAATTCTAACAACTAGACTGATTTTCCAAAAAAAAATCAAACTGATATAGTTTTCGTATCTTGTTTTTAATAGATCGTGCAGGAGCAAAAAAAAATGTTATACTTAACATAAGAATGTGATATTGGATTAAGGCTTCTCATCAGAAGTTTGAAATCGTTGTTTATTTTTCTTTTTAAACCTTGTAAATTGACTAAACATTTACATTCGATTTCAGAAGTTGATCAACCCCGCACAAATGCAGAAATTTGAACAGGATTGATTGAAAAAGCCACTTTCATTTTACCTATTTTACCCTTTGAATATGATTATAAATTTTATAAAAATCTAGAGGAGTGATAAATTTGGATTTGAATTCAAAATTCTAGGGAATCCCGATCGGGAATTCCCGGGAATCAAAAAATTTCGGGAATTCCCGAATCCCGGGAGACGATCGTAAATCCTGGCAATTCCCGATCCCAAAAAAATAGAGCTAAACTTGCTGATAATGATGTAGTTTAATAGAAACATGTGCTGTACCCAAACTTCAAAAAACTAATACAACTCTTCCATTCATAACTTTTATTCTCCCACGGAAGACTTTTTGACCCATAGTGACTTTGAAACCATATTTTTAAGGGTGGCCATGCATTCGGGAAAGTTGAGAATTGCCGGAAGAAATAGAAATAGAAATAGAGAATTTTTGGCACAGCTACTCAGTGCATATATTTCAGTGCTTTCAATGCAAGTAACTGACAAATTATGAGACTAACACTTAACTTTTTTTGTGAACTGAATTTACTTATTTGTGGCTGTTTTGAATCATTTATACGAAACGGGCCATTTATTTAAAATGGATTTTGACCATAATACCTTTTTATGAAATTCATACTTTAAGTTTTTACAGCGTTCCCAATAAAACAAAATCTTTCCACTTTTTTTTTATATACCTCTATTATTTTAGATCTAGATGGAAAATTACTTGTTTTCACGAATATCATAAAAATTATAAATTACCCAAACCAGTACCATTTTTCTGTTAAGTTCCAAACTTTGCGAATTTTCCCATTTTGGTTTAGCTTTCTTGTTAGCGAGATTTGAAAATGCGAAGAATTAGAGTCGGTAAAAACAAAATGTGTAAAAATTGAAATCTTCTCAAATATGCTATGATTTTAGGGTCTAGTAAAAAAATTATAATTTAATCACTTATTAATGATTTAAAAAACGGTAAATAGAGCTTTTGTGACTTCTTTTTGTTTTCGATAATCGGATATTTCGTGAGACCAAGCACGAAAAAGTAGGGAAAAATGCGGGAAATCAACAAATGAAATTGTGTGGCCACCCTGTATATTGCCCATCCGTGTACACCAAAAAAACCAAAATTTCTACATATTCGTCTTCGTCTCCGCTTTCCAGATATTTACACGACCTTTATTGAAAAAAATGGGTTAAATTCAGCAACGATATGATTGTTCTTCAATCATATATGGATATGATTTTGGTTTTTTTTTTCGTAAAAATGGTTTAAACGTTGATCAAAACAAATGATTTTGTTTGTGCGAAAACTAAGTATTAAAAGTGAAAAACAACAAATGATTTCTAATAAAAAAACAGAATGAGATGAATTGGAATGGTCCATTTTTCAATACTCATCGATTAGTTTTTCAGATTTAGTCATTATTATCAGCAAAAAATTACACTATTTGTAACAAATAGGCAGTTACCTGAAAATTTGCGGGATTTAATGGACTTAATCTAAGGTCCATCCAACCAACTTCTGACTATTAGGGATAAATTTTTCTCAATTTGTTTATTTTTTGCAGCAAGAAACAGACTGCATTTTTTTCAAATAAAGAGCATGAATCATGAAAAAAGTTAAAATTTGTTTGGTGGAAATACGTTTTTTCCTTTGAGAAGTTTTAGTCAGAAGAAAAAACAAAATCGAAATCGAAAGTTTTAATATTTGAATGATGAAAAGAAGTATTAAATTTAGTAAAAGGTAAAATATGTAAAAATATTATTTGGTTTCAATTGTTTTAGTCGGGGGTAAATATATCCTTTTTAAATTTTTCATTTTTAATTCTATCTGTTTTGAACCCAATTTCTGTATGTATTTTGTTTTGGAATGTTCAAATTTTTTTTCCTAAGCTCTGGCATCAGAATATGAGATCCTGATCTGATACTTGTTCTGAGTCAGAATTATCTAACAAAATAGGGAACTCACTTAATCCGTTGGTTATGATCTTTGAATTTTCTTAGAAATCTGGGAGTTCATTGAAGTAAAAAATAAGTTTTTTTTAAAGAGAGCTTTCACTTTCTTTCAAAAAATAACTTATTTTATGCTTAAATCAAGTAAGATAAATTTACCCAACTCGGTTTTTTTCCATCGATGAAAATTGTAAATCAAATTTTCAAAACTAAATGATTAAAATTTTACGGTTCAAATTTGATTCCAGCAAACTTGATCCAAATTTAAGATTTTTGTTCAAAATTGATCTGTTGGACAAATTACAATATTAAAAAGTTACTCAATCCACTCAGAAGAATATGGCTTTTTCTGCAGGTTTTTCAATGTGAATATTTCTTTATCGTGTTCAGACACTAGAATAGTCTATTTAATAATTGGCTGAAACTTGAAAAAGTAGATGAAAACGTTTGAAAAAGCATTTCAAAATTTCTTGCCGAAAGTTGAAAACCAGTCACTGAAGGGGCATAATGAGAAACCCCCCTGGGGCGAATAAGCACCATTATTTGGGGCACGATGAGCCTTTTATGCCGGGGAATCTAGCAGCGAATTCAACTCGATGAAGTCAATTGAATAATAGAGCTACAGCTTGACTAGTTTCATCTGACGATTTGTCAAGAGGCGCGCTCGCTATCCCGATGTACGATTTCTCATGCGTCAAACAGAGAAAGCAATACACTTCACTCCAATTTCACTCCGATTAGCTATCATTCTTATGGAAATTTGTGTAAAAGTAAAGAGCAAGCTTTATTATTTTTGGCAGGACCAAGCCCAATTGGAAGGTGTCGGAGAGATAATCAGAGGCCCAATTTTCAGATGTAAACTAGTCAAGTTCAGTTGATAACATCGAATTGAGTTCGCTGCTAGATTATACGGCAGAAAAAGCTCATCATGCCCCGATTGATAGTGCTCTGTTCGCCCCGAGTCAACAAATTTAAGTATAAACGTGTTTTCAAATTGATTTAAGTGATAAATCAAAAATTCAATGATGGTCATAAAAGCTTATTTCGTGGTGCTCAAAAATCATAATATTTTCGTCATTTGAGAATCTAGCTGGTTTTTTTCTTCTAAATATTTCTGTAAAGATGATAAGATGGTTTCTTTTATGGTGAAAAATTTATACGATAGGAAGAACGAAACAAATCCTCATGAAAATTTATTTAAGAAAATACGTACTTTTGCAGAAAAGAGACGTGCTCGTTAAGCCCTTATGTGCCCAACTGGTCATTAAAAATCGTTTTTATGAATAATATTTTGTGGCTTATTTTAGAAAATAAAAATCAGTTTTTTCATTAAACAAAATTTGCATATAAACTCAAATATATTTGTGATTTTCAACTGATATGAGTAAACCAATTCACTGTGATTCAAAATTTATAATTTTTAGTTTGATTTACCCGACAATCGATATAATAAGTCTACGGTTTTCTGCTGTTTGAATTCTCTAACGAAATATTTAACTAAACTTATTTCTGGGCTGAATCTGAGTTTTGAATAATAATTCTGAATCTGAGTTTTGAACTTGAATTCTAAAAACAAAAAATAAACTCTTTCTACATTTAAATTGCAGGTCAGAATTTGTAAATATGAGTCAAGAAGTGAAATTTGTGTCAGCGCCCTCAATGATGAATCTTTAATTTTAAATCTTATGTTTTGGGTTTGAATCTGAATTCATTGTTTCAATTTTTTATTTTTATCTGTCTTGTAAATCCAAATAAAAACAATAATTTCGAATTATCAATCTGATTCTGAGTTTGTATCTCTTGATCGCCAGTAAGAAGCTCTATTTAGTTGATATTTTTCATGAAAATTGATAGTTTGAGAATTTCGTATCTGAATGGTGAACAAAGAGTCAGGATGATTTATAATTTTCTTTTTTTATGTTCGGAAAACTATTATCTAAATGTTGAAAATACAATTGAGTTTCGAAAATAATGAATCAAATTTTGAACGAAATGCAAAACCATATTTGAATCAGGATTGCATAACAGTGTTTCAATTTTTTTTTAATCATGATGATTCCAACTGTAAATCAAGAATGCCAAACTGAATAGAGACTCTGAAAAATGAAAACAAACAAGAAAATTTGGATTTTTAAAATATGGATCCGAAACCTCCGAAACAAGAAACAATATCTTATTTTGAACTTAATTTTCCGAATAGAACTTTTATAAATATGTGAAATTTTTGGAATAAATTGTAGAAAAAATCTGAACCTAGTTTTCGGGATTTCAGAATGGAGTTAAATGTTTAAGATCATCATCAGTATCATAAATCTGGAATAAGATGAGACTGAAAATGTGAAAAATATTAATGCTTAGAGAATTGTCCAGTGAAATTCGGAATTCAACTTTGATAGCATTTTATGATAATAATAATTTGAGAATGGCCATTTCGGAAATTATATGCTGTACTCAGAGTATTTCCTTTATTAGCAGAAAATTTTATAAAAGTTCATCAGAATCGAAAGTATGTAATTTTGACTAAATCAATTGGAAAAGTTTTGTATATTATAAATTGGATTGAATCTAATTGAATTAAATTCCAGATTTCCTGGTTTTATGAACTTTACTCCCAACAAAGCCCGAGAAAACTTACAATTCAAATATTTTTTTCAAATTTCTGCAAAAACTGTTACTTTGTTTTTAAGTTTTTGACAAATCTAAAAAAACTTATTCTATCCTCCGTAAAAGCCGTTACATTTATTTTTAAATGAGGAGTAAATACTTCCTTATCGGAACATAATGCTTGATTCGCCGGGAACTTCTGAAATATTTTCTTTATTCAATAAATAAGAGAAAGTGATGTACTATTTTTTGTAAGGCATGCATTCCAGATTCCCCAGTTTTAATCGGACATGCTCGGGTTTTCAATGTAAAGTGGACATGTAGAGCAAACTAAGGTCTAAATTAGGCTCATTTTTCTGCGCTTTTTTTTTATCCAAATTGTTTTTTTTTTGGGAGTTTCAAAACAGAAATGGATGCTTATGACGTGTTACAATTAAAATTAAAAAAAAAAATTTGGTGGTTTTATTCACTTGAATTTTTTTTACGAAATTTCACCGAATTCTGCTTTGATTTGTTCGGATTTTATGTTGAAAAAATCGAGATCAAATTGGCAGAATTGATAGCCAAAAAATGCGGGTTAAAATCCGCAATACTTACTCTAGGGGGCACCCTCAACTCAACTAGAACCGGTATGAATTTGCCTTGGCGGAAATCTAGAGTTAATATTCTCAAAATTCAGTACAAAGTTGAGCTGAGAAATTACAAATTAATGAAAAGGTCGAAAAAGTGCTATTTACCTTTGAAATTCGTCAGAAATTCTGTGTTTGTTTTTTTTGGGAAAATGTGTCAAATGACGTCAACTTCCCTATATATATTTTTTTCTACTGTATCTAAAACAACTTTGACTGTTCGTTGATAAAAAATCGAGGAGTGTCAAATTGACACTCAAGATTCCAAAAGAGAGTTTTTTCTGGGCTTTCCGGGAGCGTCCATAAAAAAGTATTGATGAAAAATTAATCATTTCATGAAGACATGAGCTGTTCTAGACAATCCATATGGATGC
>NC_073691.1:15721163-15845989 GCF_029784155.1 Uranotaenia lowii | reverse complement strand
TTTTTGATTACTAAAAAAAAAAGTACATATAAAATTATGCAATTCAAACAAAGCAAGGTAAAAAAAACAGGAATGCAAAATTAAAGAAATTTCAACAAGCCGATAGAAATTTCATAGTAAACGCAAAGGTTTTTTTTTTAATTAAACAAATATATGTTGCCCTTGAGCGGCGTAATGGGGCAACTCCCTTTTTGACCTCGATTTCAAACAAACTGAAACGTTTCTGTTATTTATGACATCCAACTTATCCGGAATCTTAGTGGACAAGGCTGTCACGCTTTATATTTTAACGAAACATTTAAAATATTAAAAAAAAATAATACAACATTATGTTTTTTTATAATTTTTTTTTTAAACTTAAGGGTCTTGCATTTCAGCGCAGGAGACAGAAAAAAGTAGTTTTCTTTGAAAGTTTTTTACAATATTATTAAAATGTATTTTATTGTTTTTTTTTTTTAAATTTAGAACTTCTTACAACTGAATTTCTAAAACTAATCCGAGGTTCAGGATCCTATTACAATTTACAAAATTTCTCTCACTTGTTGATAGAAATCTTTTTCTGAGTATTTAAAGTTAAGCTTTTCATTCAAAATTTGGTTCATGGTTTTTGAAATTCTGACGAATTTACAACATTTAGACAACAAGTTTACGAATGTGAAAACAAGAAAATTGGACGTGCTGCGGACATTACGTTGAAATTTTGCGCTCCGCGTTTTTGCAAATTTTAAAGTTTTTTTTTCATAAAAGTAGTTTAAATAGTTTCGACAATAACAACACTCACATACATAAGCGTGATAAGTTGTGTGATTTAAGTGAAACTCAAAAGTCTTAAATGAGTTTTACGCTGAAAGTTTTGATGTAATTTACGGTCGCGTTTGGCATGTTAAATAGATCGAACAAGAATCTGTAAGTACCTCGTCAGTCTGATTTTGATTTTGGTAAAGTTTCGATTGCAACTTTTTGTGGCCCGCTGCACAGTGGTTCAAAATCAAAAGAAGTTGGCAAAAATTATCAAAATGCTTTTTCATTGAAAATTGTATGCGAAAAGTTGGAAAAAATAAGAATTTTTTTTTTCAATGTTTGTTTTTTTTTGTGATTAAATGTTTAGCGGGTTTTGAGCCTTATACAGTAAAATTGAATATTTTTAAATTATGTATGGATATTTTTGTTAAAATTAAGTATGGATTCAGAAATTCCGCTACGTTAGTTGCATGTTTTACAGTGAATTCATCTATATACCGAAGCAATCAATGTTTGATTCACTCTGTATAAATACTTTAGTATTTTCATTTTGAACCCAACCCAAGGCTTCCCAAATAACACAGATTAAGCTAACTAGCATTAGGAAGTTTTATTTTGGTTCTATTATGGAATTTTTTGCAGTTCGTTTTATGACGGTTTTATTATGGTAATGTCCTTATATTCTTGTTTCGACCATTTGTTTCAGATAGTTTTGAAAACGCTAATAAAGCTTTTACTAAACATAATGTTTTAATTGTTTTGATAGAGTTATGAATGCTCTGTTAAAACTACAATAAAACACAAATTGAGAAGTTTGCTCCAAGTTGGCATGTTTTATAATAGCACTAAGTGCTTGATTATGAAATCGCCATAAAACTTAGTGACAGTTTTTGATCAAGATGTCAAAACAGGACACGCTCAGGTTAGATTTCAGGCACATATTTGAATTGGAATTCTCATTTTTACACATTCATGATAAGTAATGTGTTTTGGTGTTGAGTTGAAATTCAAAAAAAATTAATAATAATTTTTAAACTGCGACCCAGAGATGGGTCTTGACTCACACATTCAGTCAGCGACACTTTTTTTGTAGAGAAATGAATCCAACTTAGATGAAATTTCAGGGACTAGATAAGAGAAAATTGATGTTGAAAAACATGCGAAAAAAATTCGCCTTGTCTCCCGGTAGGACTTGAACCCACATCTTGAGCCTCTCCGGGGCCCATGTATTAACATTCTACTACAGGAGACCAACCTGGCATATGAATATTGTTCTCATGAATCGTCCAAAATGCTATAGAAATCGCATTTCTAGATCCATGCCTGAAATATTGCACCTAGCATAACTTTTGATCACATCGATAGAACTATTCGAAAACTTGAGACATGCTAGCTTTATATTTCAACAATCACTCTGCAAAATTTCAATAAAAAATGTAGCGTAGTTTCTGAGATATTGCAGTTTGAATGCTAAAAGTCCAAAAAGTCCGATTTTCGTAGAATTACTGTATCTCAAGCCACACAAACTCCGGAAAGCTCAAATTTTGTGGTATAATAGTGTGATAGTTGATCTACATAACGCAAGAAATTTGATCAAAAAATATCTTCTGGATAAAAAGTTATGGAAGTTCAAAGTCGAAGTGACAGTGCGCGTGCTTTCAATTTCTATACAATTATGAACGGTACTGTATATCTCTGCAATATGATTATTGAGTAAAAGGCCCAACTAGTAGGACAAAAATTGTTACTTGATACCATCATTAATCCAAGATGGCGGTTTCCGCTTTTATATTCAAGCTTTAAATTACTGAAAATTTCATGAAAAATCCAAAATAAGAGGTATTAGGTGAAAGGGCTAAATATTCAATTTTAAACTGCTTAGTCTCAAGGAAAAATGACTTTTTCGATAATCTCATTATAACCATTAATTTTTTTTGTAAGTATCTTGTTCAAAAACAAAATCTGTAGAATTTGTTACCTACCAAAATGAAGTTTTTGTAAAAATTGTACAGTTTAAAACATAAATTAATCTGTTTCTCAGTTTTGCTAATCGTTGCATACCTAAACGCTAAAGTAAAATATATAAAAAAAAAAGTCAAACTTTAATGCTGACTTCATAACATAAACTTTTTCACTTATTGTTTTGAAACCATCTGATGCAAAACTGTATGAAAATAAAAAGATTCTGTAGTTTTTTGTTGATTTTTTTTATCCAAATCAAAATATGTTATTCCCGACAAGCCGAATCTTAAATTTGGATCAAGTAAGCAACATTTAGATTGAAATCTAAAAAAATATATTTCAGCTTTTAACCAGCAATGAAAAGAAATCAAATTTTCAAAAAATAGAAGAAAGTTTTATTTTTGAAAATTTTCATTGATGGTTAAAAGCTTTGAATTCACTCAAGAGTTTTGTAGATTTATCTTATTTGTTTTCAACATTTTAATTGAATTAATTTTTTAAGAAAGAAAAAAATTATTCCATTCAAAATCGGATAGGTTTTACCTACTAGACTCTTAAGCAAATGTAAATGAGCCGCTGCCAATGGCGTAGAGGATAGCCTTCAAGTCTTCTAAGCCAGGGGGTGTGAGATCGAATCCCGGTTACGGCATACATAGTACACTTTCGGTGGGATGGTGGTTTTAGCATTTGCAAGATGCTAGCCATCATATCCTCGAAAGATGTACGCTTAGAGTTAAGAAAAAAAGGAATCTCTTCGAGGAAACATCATGTTTCATTGAGATTCTGTATGTGTTTGTGTTCGTTTAAAAAAAAAGACATTAACCATCGATGAAAGTAAGTTCAATATTTTATCAACAAAAGATTTATTATATAAATTAAGCTTATCAATTTATAGATTCTAGGACGTATTTTCAAAAGTGACTCAATTTTTTCTCGGAAATGAAAAATTAAGCCTTTTTTGAGTCACTTTCAGGGAAAAAAAACAAATATTTTGTCGGTGAGTCCATATACGCTTGGTTTTTTTTAGGATTTGTGATCCAAATTTATATTTTTTTTTATCTGTATAATTATTCCAGTGCAATGAAACAGCAATGTTTTTATTTAAATTTTTTTATTGTTATTCGAGTTATTGTCATTCTGAAACATAAAGAATTTTGACTCCTGGAAAGATTAGTGATTGGGATTTTCGGAAAAAGTTTTTGTCCAAATGTAACATGAATTTATATTCATATCTGTATGTCTTGGAAAACTAATTCAGGTTTAATGAAATTTTAGGATTCATGAATAACAACAGTCCACCATCCTTTGATTGGATTCCAATCTTTGGACTTTGAAATAATTCTGAAATATTTGTTTGCTCAGATGCATATTGATACGGACTTTGAGAAAAAGTTCAAAATTTGAATGATACCACTCGTATATGGATTTTTTTTAATTACCTCAGATTAAATTTAAACAAATTTTTTCATATAGAATTTAAAATATAAAATTTAGTCAATAGTAAAAGTACTTGCACTGAAATTCGTAAATCTTCGGCAACATTATCATCAATTTGAAATTTCTTACTCTCATATTGAAGGAGAATACATTTTCTATCAAGCATTTGAACTTCGTTGCGTAAAAATTGAAGTGTTGCTGATATTTCTGAATTAATGATCGAATCAACTATTATTTTTCAGGAGAAATTTCAATTAAATCGACGGTTTAAGAGAAGATTAGTGCATTTTGAAATTATTAGTTTTCATGGATTTCTATTGTTAATTCAAACAAATAATATTTAGAGATTATAACTACAAGTGGTACAAAATTGTAGAAGTTATGATTGCATTACTGTAACAGTAATGGAAGAATAAAACATAATGATCGTTTACAATTCACTTTTGCCAACAATACTCTTGATTTTTGTAAATTTTAAATTGACAAAAAGATAGAAATGCATTTTTTTTTTGAATAATTTCAAATTTATCAATCAATTCTTCACACAATGAATGTAAGAGGTTATAATAATCATATAGTGGGTTGAAAATTGTGGGAGCTAAGATTGCTTAACCTTAACAGTAATGCTAGCTCTTTGAACAATATTGAATAAAATCGAATGACATGTTTAGTGGGGCTACTAAAATTGGGCTGGAAAAAAATAAAACTTTCCAGCAAGGCCGTGATAACGGGGGGGGGAGGGGGGGTTAGGGGTTTAACCCCCCCCCATAGAGATTTTTTCCAAGTAAAATTTTCAGTTCAAGAAAAGAATTTTCCGTACACACCCAAAATTCAGCCTCTGTGCCAATGGCGTGTAGTCAATTTCATAGCATCATTGGTACAAGAAGATAACGCGACCGGCACTGATTCGATTTGCGCCCACCGGCATTAACCTCCCAGCGCAACCAAATTGCGTATGTCTGAATGAAACAAAATAAAAACGTTTTCGCGTCCCTCCCCATCGCATCACAAGCCGAAGAAGGATGGAAATAAATACCGGCCAACACCAGGCAGCCAGCGAACCGAGCACTGTGCGTGTGAATGTAGCAAAAGCAACAACAAAAACATCCTTCTAATTCAATCTACCGGCAAACACGGCTAAGCTGTGCGTGTGTATGTAGCAAAAGCAACAAAAACACCTTCCTTCAATTTACCGGCAAACAACACCGGCCAAGCTGCCCGGCTTCAGCAGCTGTGTATATGTAGCGTGTGTATGTAATAGCAGGCGGTAAGCACACAGTTCTCATTCAATGGGCTTCCCGTTTCCTTCACTCCCGTTCCCTTTCCCGTTTCCATAACAAAACAAGCTGGCCGGCTTTGGCAGCTGTGTATATGTAGCGTGTGTATGTAATAGCAGGCAGTAAGCAAAGCACAGTTCTCATTCAATGGGTTTCCCGTTCCTTCACTCCCGTTCCCTTTCCCGTTTCCATCTTAAGACAAAGGAATGCATTGAAAGGAGGCCAAACGCCGGGAAGCCGCCGTTGTACGTTTTTTTTGTGATTGATCGGTAACAGAAAGCCTATGACAAATATACCTCGTCCTGCATGAAGCTCGTATAGAACACTGGTTAGGATGTCGGACTGGCAAGACGATACAAATGGTGATATGAGTTCGATTCTCACCACAGCGCTGTGGATTTAATTTTTATTTTCTTGTTTCTGGGATGAATTATCCAATAGGAAGGAAATCCCATAAAATGTTTTTCTTGTTTCGCTTGAATGTAGTGGTCATCATTTTGGTTGGGAGCCGAGTCCTTATGCCAGTTACGGTTTTTCAAACATACCGTCTTCGGCACAGTGCACATTTCAGCGCATTATCGGCACAGAGATTTGCTAAATAGGCATAGGATTTTTGCAACCTCTTCTATGGGTGCATGTTAGAAAATTTGCTTACCTCCGGCGGAATTTAATCCTAAATCACTCGAAGTCTAAAACATTTCATTTTAAGACGTTTCAAAATTGATGCTAATTTTTAATTGTAAATTTCAGTTTGTAATTCAATAGACCATCTGTATTGGAACTCAAATTTTGACACAAAAAATGGGTTGTATTTAGAATGGGTTTTTATGAAGAAGCGTAACAAATCAAATTCAGAATTTAAAGCTAACAAAATTCATTCATCGAATACTTATTTTACATGTCAACAAATTGGTAGAATTGTGACAGGCGTTTAAAACTCACGATAGTCATTGGAATTAGTCGAAAATAACTTTATCTTCAATTTTATTTTTAATCACTTTGATTATAAAAAAAACGTCATCACATCACATTTCTTTTTTCAAATTTTTCTAAGACCACAAGTTATTTTGACTTCTGCGAAAAATGTATAACAAGTTTTCTTTTTAATAGAGAAATTTTAACAAATTTTGAAAAAAATCAACAACAACTAAATTTTAGATCTATTTAAAACCAAAATAAAATAATTTTTCAGGCTTCAACAAAAAGGTTTAATTATTTGAAACCTTTATATTGTTATGATATTTGTCCAATTTTTAAAAACTGTTAAATTTATTATTTTTAGATTATTCATCATCATCATGATCAAAATATTTTTCTTTCTTAGTCAAATGAAGTAAACAAATTCAGAGTCAGTTTTTTTTCTTTCATGTAGATTTGCTAGTTAATCAGTTTTCAATGATTGATATTACTCAACACTTATTCATTTTTAAACTTATAAACCTTATATCTCCAAAACTAGAGGCGATTGACAAAATCTATGTAAAGGTTCAGAAAATTCAGCAAATTTCAGGAAAATTTGAAAACTACCAAATTAACAAAGGCATAAAGTCCTGTTTTCTTTAGCTATCAATTGAATTCTATAAATTAATTTTCGAAATCATAAGAAGTTTCTATTGACAAAAATTTCTTCGTAAAAGCTTATCTGTTTGTTTTTATATTTTTAAATAACTTCACCAAATTTTATTACACAGTTTTTTTAAAATTTTCATACAAATTGTGAGAGAACGATTTTAATTTTTTGAGATATTTAATGATAAGTTTGTCTTTGTTTTTAATCCTGAATTTTTGTTTTCTGAAAATAAAATATTCATTGATTTTTATTGAAAAAACACAATTTCGAACTTTTGTCCTTATCAAAATACAGTATTTTAATTGGCAGCGAAAAAATATTAAGAGCTAGAAATTTCAAACTATCTTATATGTATTTTAAAGTTTACAAACGTTTCACGTATTTTTATCGTGATTTTTTAGTTAATCTATAAAAAGTTTCAAAAATAATTACAAGTAGCAACTTCGAAGCGAAATTTCGATGTTTTTGAAGTGCTTTATTTTTTAAATATTTACTACCAAACATGGAATTACATAGTTTTGAATATTTGTATATTAACTTACCGGATTTATTGTGCATTTTTGGTGTTGTTTTTGTTTCTAACTAAATTTGAATTTCGAACCCCCCCCCCCCCCCCCCCCCCTTCCATGGACGGGCCCTTCGCACGGGCCTGCTTTCCAGGCTTATTATGAAGAATTTGATACATTCTTCATAATAAGCCTGGAACGTTTTATTTTTTTTTTTTCCAGAACGGAACATGCAAAATTTAAGCTAGATTGAACTGCCCTTACGACTTGTATAAAGTCTTAATTGTGAATGAAATTTCAAGACATTTTACTCTGGAAAAGTATAAAAACTGATTTCTCATCAAAAATTGTTTAAATGGATAGTTTACTTTTGAATATTGATTTTCTTAATTTTTTCAAAGCTTAAATTAAGACAAACGTTTCTACTCCAGAACGCATCACGATAAGCGTTATCACAAATAAGTTATGACGGTTCCTAGTATGAACTGATTTTCTTAATCATACAGTTTTGAGCTTGAGCTTGCTATCAACTACGGTCCACCTGCGGCCCCTCCTGGCCAATGGCATAATGGTTGCACTCCGTGATTGGTTCGAGATAATCAACATTGCACAATGAACCAAATGAAAGGTGCTGGGAACAAGCAACACAATCTCACTGTACAGTTTTAAGGATCTCAATCTTTAGTCTGAACCAATAACGACGCCGGCCAAGTCCATGTAGTCGATAGGGGGTAAGGAAGTGCAGCACTTGTGATGATTTGTTTTGCGGAGACCGGCTGTACGCCATCCCTCCACAAATCTCACGCTGAGTGTTAAGGGGTAAGGGCAATGTGGCATGGAAATCACCTTGGTAAGTGAAGAACCACTTAAAACCTATGCTCCTAAGTTCCTACAACTAATAAATTTTCTTTTAAACTCATCATTTCTTCTAAAGGTCGTGCAAAATACTTAAAAAAAATTTACTTTATTTTGTTTGACTAAGTCAAATGAATACTACACATGAAATTTCAAATAGACACTGCATATTGCACTTTCAGGTGATTATGAGTTGAAGAACGAAATTCTTTAATCCAGCTAAAATGGACATTTTTTTAACTTTAAGAGCAAATACAAATAAATAATATTGGTTCGCCTCTCTTTACCAGTTTCCTTTCCATTTCTATCACTTTACGTCTTTGTCATTAAAAATGTCCTACCGTTCTAAATTTCATTCTGGTAAGCTTTGCTGGGAATAGTTTTAAAAACTATAAATATTATCGCCTAGAACTGTTTTGTAATGGATATCACGTGAATTTCAATTTTGAAAACTAAGTATGCTTTTGAATTTGAATCTTTATTACTTCAATTAATAAACAACCAAATACCTACCTTAAAGTTCCCGCACCGATCCTCCGGTGCTGGAACATCAAGGTACAAATACCTACAGTTCAATTTAAACGAACAATCCTTCATAAAACTGATTAGGTATTTTACTTAAGCCCCGGAATCAATAACCAATTTTAAATCTAAAAACTTTCAGTTTAAAACAAATGTTGAAAAAATTCCACAAGTTTTGCTTTTTGAAATTTTTCTTAATCATACAGTTTTTTGTAATTAAAATTCCCTCCATTGTTTCCACAATCAGAAAATCCAAAGATGGTTTCAAATGCATTCTCATAGTATTCCAGATAAATAAAAAAATTACAGATAATTTGACCCCTTTAGACTGCTGACCCACTCTGTAACTAGGTTGAAATATTTTTGAAAATTTTTCAAAGTTTTTGATGAGATTTTTAAGTTATCAGTTCAAATTAAAAATATCAAAAGTAAAAGCTAAGATAATTACCACATTACTTAAAACACTTAAAATAAGGTTGCCAGAATATTTTCCGCACGTATCCGGGCTGGGAAAACCGGGCTATTTTTTATCTAAAAACCTGGCATAATCCGGGCATTTGATTTCAAAATGGTCGACCAATATCCTGGCCAAAACCGCTCAAAATTGGTCAAAACCTAAAAATTGCTTATCAAAAATCAAGAAAAAATAAAGCTGAAAACCAGTTTTTTTCATCAAAATTTATCAACAGATTTTAAATCGCATTTTAGGCATTCAAAAAACCTGTCATGATTTTTTATGAAACTTGCTCAGAAAATGTCGTTTTCGACGCATAAATATAAAAAAAATTATTGCTTAGTTTGTTTTTTAAAGTGTGATTTTAGGATGAAAATGAGAATTAACCCGGGCAAAATCCGAGCTATTCCTATAAAATCCTGGACTGGACTATTTCCAAATTTTATATTAATTATACGGGCAAACCCGGATAAAACCGGGCAACCTGGCAACCTTAAATTAAAATGTATTTATATTTCGAATATTTCAAATAGATTTTCAAGATTTTTCAAGAAAAAATTTTGTATGGAAGGACACAGATCAACAATTTTAATTTTTGGTGGAAATGTCCGGAAAAAGCTCTTCTTTCTGCCCAAGCCAAAAAAAGCGATACTGTGTTTTTTTATCCTTAAGTCCTTCTATGAAACACACTATGATATAAAATTGTTTAAACAAAACATCATTGGAAAATTAGTCATATAAACAAACGCCCCCCTTCCCCCCTCTCCCGAATTGAATAACAGGGAACGCTATGAATTTGGAAAACGAGTTTTCATTCCACGTTCCGGAAGTAACATTCAATAGATTAAAAATCTGGCCAATGCTTGATGTAACTTCTTAGGTTTAAAAAAAAAATCTGTAAGATTTATCAAAAACTAGTGGAGTTTTTTTTTAAATGAATTTTGTGTCTTGAGGAATTTTCTCCTTTTTTGGGGTAAAAATTTTACGAGTTTTGTTGAGGGTTTTGAATAAAATTTGTAACCATCTTCAGAACATAAAGAAGACGGCTGAGAATTTTTTTTTAACTTGATTAGAGTTTTACTGATTTATCTTTAGCTATAGAAAAATCTTTAACGCTTCTAACCTGTTTGAACTTTCTCAATCCGATTATATAATTTATGTTTTTTTGCAATTTAAGAAATTAAGGTGTTTGAATATTGCTTTGCATGAACTGAATTATTTTGAGAAAAAATCCATTCAAGTTTATAAAAGTTAAAGTATATATTTAGAGGTCCCTCAACAGTTTAGTTTTGCTTCTCTCAATAACATTTAACAATTTCCTTGCCAACATAACCTATTTTCCTTGCCAACAACGATGGGTAACATTTGATTTTCCATACAAAGTCAACGACCAGGAACCATAAATATGTAATGAGTGTGTGCGCTCAAACTTGCCTTCGCTACCGCACAGCTAGTGTGTCATCATACACAACATCCGCTCCCCATTTTCCCGCCTTCTTCTTCTGAAGAATTTCCACCTAGGAACGCCTGTCAACTTAAGGTTTTGTTGAAAACTTTCGCCGGGACAAGTTTTCCTTTCCCAAAGTCAAACGGGGTGAGTCAGTCACTTGGACTTGGACTCGGTTATGATCCCGCCCTTCATGTCTGCAATTCCATTATTGATGCGCACACAATTTTCATGTCTCATAAAACCTTTCGAAGGGAATTCGATGGGATGGAATGGGACCGTTTCCAAGTTTGGTGGTGACCACCCCCGTTTTCCACTTGACGATGATGGCGCGAATGCCCTTAGATTATTAGAACATGTTGACTTGGTTCATATGTGATGTGTGGGGGTGGGTCGTCTCAGCGCCATGCACGCTGCAACGTTGACACTTGAGGTTTCCCGAAAGTTTTGCCACCACTTGATTGCGCGCTTGGCATCGCGTTTTCGTTCTAGCGACTTATGGCTGACGTGTTCAATGAAAGGTTGTGGCCACCAGAAAGTTTCCTTCAAAGTTTTGAAATTAATTTCTGCAGCAACTTGGCCATTGAACAGTAATAGCTTTCAATTTTGTCCTACAAATTATATAAGAAGCAAATTAGAATTGAAACTTACTCTTAATTTTATCCTACGAATAACGTTAGAAGCAAAAAAGAATTGAAACTAACAAAATCCAAAGTCTTTGGTAGCTGAAGTTCGTTGAAACATTGTAGAAATCTTACGAGACTGCTATGAATCGTGCAACTATGAATTCTTAAGATCGTCTGCAGTTTTCTTCAGAAGTAAAAAAATTCAGCTCTTCAACTGTTGAGAAACTTTTCTGAAACCCTTCTATTTTCCCTAGCCTGTCATGAAAGCAGGGTTTTTGTACGTGTGTAATAGTTTGCGAATTTAAATTGATAATTTCATTTGCATATGACATTGGTGACACGGATAATGTCACTTCGTGCCCAGAATTGTTGCAGATTTCAACAAAGAAGTCTAAACTTGAACTACAAAGTAGCAAAATGATTTTTTTTCTTTTTAATTTCAATGAAGGTTCAACTTAGAGCTCACAACTTCTAGAATGTTGAAAACTTTGATCGAGCTTACCCTTAATTTTGGACTTGAATTTAATTTCTTCATTACTCATTTGATGGTAACAATTCTGTGTAAATAATTTGTTAACCATCTTATAGAAAAAAAAACTCCCGTTGAAGGAAGGCAACAATCGAAGCATTTTTGCCGTCAATTTTCCACTCTAGAGGGCTAGACGACGATGTCGTAAATTATGCATGCCATAAAAGAGTTTTTCAATTTTTGTTCCCCTGGCTGTCTGTCTTTGGTAGGAGTTTTCCCCTCGAAGAATGCAACCAAACGAACGACCGACCGGAGGAAAAATATGGCCAATTGACATGCTATCTTTTCATGGTACCGACAAACTTTTTTCTCTGTTGCTTCGCTGCCGCCGGAAAAACAACGCGAATATAAAATTGGTTACAAGAAAATGCTACCCATTCCATGTTCTCTTGTTGACTCTGTTACATTCTCTAATGTGATAACAACCCGTGGATGGTTATTTGTTGGACAAATCTTTCTAGATCGTTCGCTGCCTCGAAGAGACGATAAGGTGGGATTTATTACTCCGAGGGAAGGTATTAATCAATTTGGGAGGTACATAAACTTGATGTTCAGATTTTTTAGCTACACAACAAATTGTGTAACAAGTTTCATTAGTTTGCATCATGTACATTAGACTGGGTCGATGTGGGGTCATTTTTAAATTTCTTAAACCCTGGTGTCAAAAAAGCTTCGTTTTGGTTCAAAACTCATCCATATTTTTTAGTTGAATTTTTAAGTAACGTTTACCTTTAACAGTTAATTTGAACTTAGTGGTTTGTATAGGAAATTTAAAAATTTTGTACTGAAAAATCAACATCATTTTTGTTTTTTTTCTGTGGAACCGCTGAACAATTCAGACCGTAACTTCGTATCTTAATAGCTATTGAACTCCTTGTCTTCAGGAATTGAAAAACAGTCAATTCATTTGACATCACTGCTGGTGCCTAGCCAAGAATTGCTTGAAAAATAGTCATACAATTACTCGCAAGGCACCAGCAGTGATGTCAAATGAATTGATTGTTTTTCAATGCCAAAGGACACACTCCTATTCAACAGCTACTAACTGTTTTGCCTTATAAGATTCGAAGTTACGTTATTAGAAAAAGTTGTTCACCGGATAATTTCCTGTAGAGAATTTATGAATTGTCACAAAACTAAATATCAGGCTGGGTTCCAGAGAAGAAACAAAAATGAAGTTGATTTTTTCGAACAAAATATTCAATTTTCCCATGCAAACATTAAAGTTCAAATATTCTCATGTAACCATTACTTAATATTCTGCAAAAATCATGGATCAATTTTAAATCAACACGAAGTTTTAAAGATTATAGGGTTTGAAAAATTCAAAAATAACCCCAAATCGACTCAGTCTAGAGTGGGATCCTAAATATGCCTCTGGCTATAAGAGTATTAGAGTAAGGTTGCCAGAATAAATCCAGGCTGTTTTCAATGAAATCTGGGCAACCGGGCTGGACCGGACTTTATCCAAATTTTAAATTGAATATTCGGGCAAACCCGGAAAAACCGGGCAATCTGACAACCTTATATTAGAGATAATCTTTAAACATCAGCGATAGCAATCGCTAATATAACTGAGCTCTCAAACATCTTGCCAGTGATGAATCAATCTCGAGATGAATCCTAAAAACGGGCCGTCCGGAATTCCACGCATCATTCGGGAAACATTTTCAACTTTTAAGAGGAAAAGTTTGAGGATTTTTAATACTTTGCCTTTTTCTCAATAACTGAAATTTTCATTGTAAATAACTCAAAAACCGTAGAACCAACACAAGAATTTTTACCCGTTACACTTCCTGGACTGTCCATTTGACACTCCTCGCTTAAAACCAATATATCTCTCTTGTTTCCCAACTGATTTTTAAAATTTATAGTTTTGGAAACTTTGTAATGTAGTTCAAATATGTTTCTCACCCTACAACCTACAACACTTCAGTTTTCTGTTATTCAAAGTCTAAGAAAAAAAAACCGAAAAAACATGCTTCGGAAAAGACTGTAGATCAGCTACGGAATGCTTAAAAAATTCACTTAGTGTCCAAAAATGCTGAAGATAAAAGCTGTATGTTGCACATAAGGAAATATTTTTTATATTTATTTATATTAAATTTATGTTTTTTTAAGATCATTGTTGGGTACCACTGAAGAATGCGCCCCCCTCGATAAGGTTGGGTAGAAACGCTTATGTGTAGTGTAGGACAACGACAACGAATGTCAGACGTAGAGAACAGAAGAGAATTAAAAGTCATCATTTTATGTTAATTAGCAAAAATTCGTAGAAACGTGCACACTATATTTCTTACATCTACCTAATTACTATTATCACAGTTAAAATTCTACTTAAAGCTAGTATCACAGTGGTTTTCAAAGTTAGTTTCATTTAATAGTGATTTGTATGCTGAAAAGCTGTAAGTAACACAATGAATTGTACCGAAACGAAATATAACATTTTACTATAAAATTTTGCTAGAACCACGTGAGATCTGTGAGATAGGTAAGAAGTGACAGATTTGACGAAGTATTATCTTCATTTCTTAAAGTAAGGTAAAATTACCATGAAAATTATACATGTAACTAATGCTCCGATATTCCATGCAGATCCTACTGTAAATTAAGTAGAAAACAGTTAACCAAAAGCTACTCTCGCAAGAGGATCGGGAAACTTAATGTGAGTTTACATAGTTAACATTCTTACCCCTACAAATTATAATCTTTCTTTGAAATTTTAGCTTTGATCTACATAAAAGTTCCTAAGTAGATTTCAAGGACTTTTTCTACGATAAATTCCGAAACAATCATGGCTACAAAAAATGTAAAAAAGTGGTGTGAAAACCGTACTTTTCAATCTATATGGTCAAAATTGTTTCAATCACATCAGATAAATTTAAAAAAAAAGGATGGAAAAGCTGACGAAGTTTTGCACATTTTTGCATTTTTAGATTGTCAAAATACGAAAGACAGAATTTTTGACGAATTTCCAAAGGTAGCAAGCTGTTTTTCGAACCTTCTTTAAGTTAGCAATTTTTCAGATTTTCTTGCACTTAAATTCAACTTTGAATTGAGTATGAATATTAACTAAAGATTTCCGCAATAAATTTATAATCACCAGAAAGGCAATTGCATACCAATTCTAGTGGTGTAATTACATACTTCACAAAAATTTGACAAACATAAAAGTAAAAGTAAATCAAGAAAATTTACACGGACGATTGCGTTTTTGTCTGACTTAAAGGTTCAAGAAACAGCTACCTTTGAAAATTCGTCAAAAATTCTGTGTTTCGTTTTTTTGACAATCTAAAAATGCAAAAATGTACAAAATTACGTCAACTTCTAATCCACTTTTCATAATTTATCTAGTGTGACTTAAACAATTTCGAAGGTTCATTGATTGAAATCAAAGGTTATTTACACTTATTTACATTTTTTGCGATCATGATTTAAAAAAAAACCATATGTGCAACGTATAGCTTCTAACTTCAGCATTTTTGGAGACTAAGTAAAATTTTGTTTGAGCATTCCGTAGCTGTTCTACAGTCTTTTTCCGAGGCATGTTTTTCGGAATATTTTTCTTAGACTTTGAATAACGGAACACTGAAGTGCTGTAGGTGAATAATATCTGAGAAACATATTTGAGCTACATCACCAGGTTTCTAAAAATATAAATTTTATGAAAATCGATTGAGATACAAGACAGATATAGCGGTTCTAAAAGAGGAGTGTCAAACTAACACTCATGGTCTGATTAGGGAGTTTTTTCTGGGCTTTCAGGGTGCGTCAAAAAAAAGTAATGTTGCAAAATTAAAGATTTCAAGAATCCATTGAGGAACCCCGAAGAAGTTGTTTTATTTGGATGCACCCGATTAAAGTTACAAGCCCCCAATCTTCCAATAGTGTCATATTGACTCTCAAGGGCGGATTAGGGTTAAGTAATTGTCAATCGAATGGCATTGTTCGATTATGCGTACAGTAGACTTAGTATTTTATAACTTTAACCCTTCATTCCATGATTTTTTATATTTTTCCTTAAAAATCATTTTGAACAGTTGGAAAGAAAAATAAATTACGGTTTTTCACTTGTTTCATACATTAATTGTTGCAAATTTGTTACTTTATTAAACGAAGGGTTAAGTGCGATTATCTCACACACACTTAAATATAGTAAAACCGCATTCCAAAATGATAAAAAAACTCCAAGTGATTACATGAAGTTTTAAACAAAAAAAAACAACCAAAATCTACAAATAAAAAATTACAAAAATTACCAAAAACCACAAAAATGTTACAAATAAGACCGGAACTTATTTCAAATCCTTCTTTTGTCACTCGTAGTTGGGACAAAAGAAGAAATTGATATTTGATCCAGCCTAATGAATAATTTGATTAAAAATAACAAAAAATCGACTGTAATGAAAAGAATTGATTTTCTAGAATTTTTGTTATCTGTGTACTTGATAAAGAATAAGGTTACCAGATTGCCCGGTTTTATTTCAATATTTGACTCAAATTTTTGGAATGGTCCAGTTCGGCCCGGTTGCCCGGATTTCTATGCAAAACGTTCGGATTTTTACCAGATTAATTCACTGTGTTTGCAAAATCTAACAAAAAAAAACTAATTTAGTTATTATGACAAAAATGACTTTTTTCCGCAATTAGGCGGATTTCCATTGTATCAAAATAATCTAGAACGGTTTTTTGATAGAGAATCTGTGAATGTGATTTGATGGAAAAAAAATCCAAATTCATTTCCAATGAATAATTGTGTGATTTTGACCAAACTTGTCTGGATATTGCCCGGATTTCTGAAAACAATTTTGAAATCAATTGCCCAGATTTTGACAGGATTTCAGATAAAATTGCCAGGATTCACTCGGTCCGGATTTGTTAGAGGAAAATTCTGGCAACCTTAGTTCAGAAGCTTATGTCTTTTTTTAATTATTTGTTATTTTGTCGTTAAATTATTCATTGTTCTGTTAGTTTTTTTTTGTTGAAATTTTTGAAAATTCGACAAAGCCGTTTTGGCCTTGTATATTTTAATTTTTTTTTCAAATTCCAAAAAATTATGGAACATTTGAAAAACGTCAGTTAAAAATTTGTTTTCTCCCTTACCATTGAATAGTCTTATCCTTTCGATTTTCGGATGTAATCGGTAAATCTTTCAGTGAAATGTAGCCGAACAATTCTTAAAAGAAATTCATAAAGATATTCAAATAAAAGATTGTTCACCTAGTTTGAGCTGTTTATATCGGAGTTCGTTGGATTTAGCAACCATACAAATTTTATTACAAATTTGTGAAGTAAAAAAAGATCGTTTAAAATCAGTTACTTTTTGAATACAACTTCAGATATAGATTCTTTCCAGAGATATCCGATCTGAAATTAAATTAAAATTAGTAATAGGATTTTTTTTCTTCTCCTTCTTTTTTTTTAAACCCACATAAAAATAAAGTTTCAGCGATAAATTCTTGCTTCTTAAAAAAGTTGTAATTCGGTCAAGAAATTCCAATATCAAAATTTTATACGAAAATTTGACGAAGATTGGCCAGAAGACCGCTGCAAAAATTAACTTTTAGCTCTCATATGTTTTTATGACTTCTGGGGCTACATGAATAAGTTTCAAATTTGAGATGATTTGGTTGATTTCTGGATTAGCGCGATGCGTTTGTCTTTAAATGTTGGTTTGACTTTAAATATTGGTTTTGCCTATTCTTAAGCTTCATTTTTTGCTAACAAAAGCAGCTAAGTTTATCATGGAAAACGTTGAAACCATTTCAAAATAGAACAAAAAGCAGAATCCTATTTCTTACAGTTTTTGAGAAAAAGATTTTATAATAAAGGTAGTCAAAATAGCAGATTTCCGAATTGAATTTATTTTTTATCAATGCCAACAGACATACTCCTGTTAAACAGCTAATAACTTTTTTGTCTAAAAAGATACGTAGTTATAATATTCGACAAAGTTGTTCAGCGGAAAATTTCCTTTAGAGAATTAATAAATTGGCACAAAACCCATAAGCAGGCTCGGTTCTACAGATGAAACAAAATGATGTTGATTTTTCAGTACAAAATATTCAATTTTCCCATACAAACCTAAAAGTTCAAATTTACTCATGTAAACGTTACTTAAAAATTCTGCAAAAAATCATGGATGGGTTTTGGACCGAAACGAAGCTTTTAAGACCCCAGGGTTTGAGAAATTCAAAATTGATCCCAAATCGACTCAGTCTGATGAGCAAGGTTGCCGGAAAAATTCTGTGTTTTGACGACAAAACTTTTGACTTCCTGTGATTTTTCCCAATAAATCTGTGACGGTTTTCTGTGATGCTTTTTCCATGAATTTCATTCGAAAGTCATGGCAAATTGCTTTTTTTACTTTTCACTTACGAATAATCAATTAACGTTACCAATTTTATCATATTTTTCCAATTCAAAGATAAGTATCCAAAATTTATATGGAAATAAAAAAAAAATATTTTGAAAAAACGTCCAAAATTTTAAAATTCTGTGAAATTTGTGAATATTTCTAAAATTATGTGTTCTATGATAAAAATTGACTCAAAATTCTATGAAATTACAGATTTTCCTGTGATTTCGGCAACCTTGGCCATGAATCGAAAGCAGATTACCCTCAAAATTGACTGATGTATGATATATGTTGATCTATCAGCCATTTCGTCAATCGGATGTATGCGCAAAAAATGACTTTTTGCGCCCATATGTTTTTTCGATGCCTTTTGGGTCACCAAGCATCAGTGTAAAATTTGTGATGATTTGGTTGATTCCTGAGTTAGCGCAACGCGTATGGAAATTTGTATGGAAGATGAAATTTTTGTACATTAAATCACCCAGAAAATTCAAATAAACAAGAAATGAAGTCGGTCTTTGATTTTTGGTTTTGACTATTCTTAAGCTCCAGTTTTTGCTAACATGACAAGCAGCCAAGAATTTCATGAACAAAGTTATAACCATTTCAAAATAAAAAATCTGAACCCATTGAAAAGTATTCAAAAATGACAGACTTTGCTTGCTAGAGCTGTTAATAATTGCATGAAACGTTTTTGCAAAAGCTTTATAAAGCAATAAATTCTCTGGCAATGCAAAACAGTTTTTTGAGATATTTTATTTCCATCCTACTGTTATACAGCTTCCAAACAAGCAGTCAAAAACGATATAAATAAATAAATGAATTTTGAAAACAAAAATTTTATACAACATTGAATATCTTTTCTGGGGTACAATTTAGGTTGGTGCTTTGCTGACATGAAATGTAATGCTAGAATCGAGGAACATTTTTCATCCAAAGTTATATTTTTTGGAACTCTGGCGATTTTTGAACGAAAAATTTTGTTTTCCCATACACATTTCCATACAAAATTAAAACTCGTTGCGCTAATTCAGGACTGGATGGATCGATTCCAAATTTTTTAATGCTATTTCTGGCAGCAAAACCAACCAAAAAACGTTATGGGAGTAGTAAGAACTAAAGAATTTGAAATATTCATACAAAGCTTGCAGCGGTCTAATGCGCATAGCGCAAAAAGCGGAATGAATGTTTCAACTTCTGACTTCAACTTCTGACTCTTTATACTTTGACACATGACTCTTAATTTTCTTGTAGCTTTTAACTCTTTAACCTCTGACTCATAACATTTTTCTTTATCTTCTAATTGTTCAACTTTTGACTCAAGCCGGACTCTTGACTTGGATCTTCGGACTCTTGAACCTTTGACTCATGGTTCATCATTTTAACTTTTGACTTTGACTCATTACACTTTACTTAAAACTTCTAATTCCTCAACTTTGACCCATGATTCTTGACTTTCTTGTAGCTTTTAGTTTGTCAACCTTTGACTTATAACACTTTTCTTTTAATTTCTAATTCCTCAACTTTCGACTCATGACCCTTGACTTTGAACTTCTAACTCTTGAACCTTTGACTCATAACTCTTGATTTCAACCTTGAACCTTCAAACTTTGACTGTTCAACCTTTGACTCATAACACTTTACTTTTAATTTCTTATTCTTCAACTTTTAGCTCATGATTTTTTACTTTGAACTTCTAACTCTTGAATCTTTGACTCATGACACTTGATTTCAACTTCTGACTCTTCAAACTTTGACTTCTGACTTTTGACTTTCATGTAGTTTTTAGTTCTTCAACCTTTGACTCATAGCACTTTTCTTTTAATTTCTAATTCCTCAACATTGACTTATGATTCTTGACTTCGAACTTTCAATTTTTAAACCTTTGACTCATCACTCTTGACTTTGAAC
Source organism: Uranotaenia lowii (assembly GCF_029784155.1). Classification (NCBI taxonomy): domain Eukaryota; kingdom Metazoa; phylum Arthropoda; class Insecta; order Diptera; family Culicidae; genus Uranotaenia; species Uranotaenia lowii. The sequence continues at coordinate 15,825,794 of NC_073691.1, read as the reverse complement.
TTCCAATTCTTGAACCTTCGACTCTTAACACTTTACTTACAACTACTGATTCCTCAACTTTTGACTCCTGAATCTTGACTATGAACTTCCAATTCTTGAGCCTAATGACTTCAACTTCTAGCTCTTTAGACTTTGACTCATAACTCTTGACTTCCATGTAGCTTTAAGTTCTTCAACCTTTGACTCATAACACTTTTCTTATAATTTCTAATTCCTCAACTTTGACTTATGACTCTTGACTTTGAATTGCTAACTCTTGAATCTTTGATTCATGACTCTCGACTTTCAACTTTTGACTCCTAAACTTTTACCTTATGACTTATGACTGAAATAGAACTACTTACTCTTGAACCTTTGACTCATGACTCTCGATTTTGCTTTCATTCGCTTTTCGACTTTTAGGAAGAAAGGATTTTTAAGCAACCCTCTTAGTTAAATGAAATCATTATGATTAAATTAAATTAAATGAATATCAAAGTCAATTTTGGAAGTCTCCATCACAAGTCTGCTGATGTGCTAAAATTTTTTTTTCAAGATTTTTTCATTCACTTTTCCTCCAATTTTGGTCTGAGTTTTGCCAGAATTTGACCAGATATCGCTCGGATTAAAAATTGAAATTTATGTCATTTTAAAGTAAAAATTACTTGGAGAAATCTGGCGATGTCTGGAAAAAAACATCTTTAACGGTTAAATTTGATTAAGAATAAAGGACAACTAAAGGGAATTAAAAGGGGCCTTAACGTTGATTAACAAAAAAGTTTTGTAGAGCCCTTGAAGGAACTGATAAAACTATGTGATTGTTTGGGTTGACAACAACCTTGTGATGATTCAAATTTTTTTATAATTTGTGAATATGTACTTTTATGAAGAAGGGATTTTTAAGAGCTCAAACTCCAACCAACCCTCTAAGTTTTTATTCTGGGTGAAAATGAGACCAGGGATCGTTATCGGGAGAAACTCGAATAAGCAGAATTTTTTTTCCCATTTCAAACATTGCGCAAAAGAAAAAACTTCTCCTACTTACAAAGCTCCTGATGGTGTATATGAATATCGCGACTAGAACGAACGGATGAGTTCATGAATAATCTATGATCTCGCGTATCACAACAATATTTAAACGCGCGCGCTTTTCTCAGGACTCACTAGCAACGGAAGACGGATGATTGCACACGCCACATCAGGACCTTAACTGGAAATGAAGGTATCCCGTTAGAAGGTAAGGGGGGATGATCAAAACTCAATTCAATTTCTGGCGCTGAATGGGGGAAAAACCTCGGGACATAAACTCCATGACCCCATCATGAACCTCTCTCTAGGATATGGGTTAAGATGGGATAGAATGAGACAGGATGGGAAACCTACTCTTAGAAAACCCATCCTTAAGGGGCAGATAACGGGACGGAAAAAAAATTACCATAAATAACGTGGCGCCTCACAAAGCAAGAAATTATGCTGCACGCAAATGTCAAAATCTATTACCAAACCTAACAACCGAGGAACACGACCGACATATCTACGGAAAACGACGACGACGTGTAATGTGTGTTTGGAAAAGACGATTTACAATTGTTGAACTCCTTCGTCTTCCACTAGAAGACATTACGATAAATCAGGCGGCACTGGCAGGTCGGTTCTAGAAATGAATGTGTGTTTGTGGAAAATGGTTCGTTAACATTATCTCTACAAATTTGTGGTTCCTGCTCACTTGGGAGGAATACTTGAGTAAAGTGGAATGGGGGAAATAGGTTTTTTTTCCTTGCGAAATTACTTACCAAAATGTTTTCCGTCTGCATCACCATAACTGTAAGAGGGAAAAATGAGAAAAAAATGAATTAGTTTTTTTTTTCAATTAGTATTGAAATTGAATATAGCTGAAGCTGTATGGGAAATATAAAGATAATATAATTTTATTCTCTAATTTTCACCATCAGATGTGACATCATCCAGAAAACACAATATAGAATTATTAAGGATAATTTTCTAACCATTCGAACTTTTTTGTTTATCATATTTTTAGAGAAGAATATTTTTTTCAGAGATGCCTTACATTTTTACCGCATTTGGAAAGAAGTTTCCATATGAATTTTTTATTAAAGTTCAAATATTATGACGGTCGCCATGTAACATTCCAATCAAATTTATAATTTTATTTTGATTTTTTTTATTTCCGATTATTTAGAACAATCGTATTTCAATTCCAAAGATTTCAAATTCATTTTTTAAATTTTAAAAGATCAATTTGTATGATTATACGATTTCTGTTAAGAAAAAAAAAGATTTCTTATTTGATTCGAAAAAACACTGCCATTCGAAAGGATTTTTCCCTCGACTCTCTAGAAACAGATGCAAAGACTCAGTTCAAAATCAGCATATCTCTGAAACGAGCTTGATTCCTTCTCGGTTGCTCCAAAACGACACCTCCGGGAGCAACACGAATTTATAACACCGAAGCAAAATTGTTTTATGACAAACTTTGCTCGCTTTCGCCTTCTACTCCGAAAGGTGTGTAGGAGTGTACTTTTTTTCTTCTTTCTTATTTTGATGGCTGATCCTTTCTCCTCCAACTGACACAAAATAAAGTAACTCTCTGGATGTGAGTTGGTTGGTTGTTTTTTGTTTGTAAGCTTAATAGAAAGGTGGAAAATGTGTGCAATGCGACAGGTTGCCAATCCCAGAGCGTTGGGAGACAAAAAAAAAGTTTCCACGGTCCAGATCCCAGAATCTTCGGTGAAAAAAATGCGTCTCGCTTTCCTTTTTTCCATCGGCCGGTTGTTTGGTTGTTTACATTTTTATGTACTTTCAGTTTTTTTTTATTTTTCACTGGGGGAAAAATATCCTTTGAGGATATTTGGGCCGGATTTGCTTCGAGGTTTTGCGCGCCCGATGGCAAATGTCAAACGCAAGTTGAACATCCTTTTAGCCGTTTTCGGATTTTTCTTCCCCGAAAGTTGTTTCCCACATCTCACAGACCGGCCTTAAGGTTTCTTGTTGAAGGGTACTTTTTCTTAAGATTTTTTTCTCTTTTTTATTGGCGTATCCAAGAGATCTGTGATAGGTTTGAAGTATTTTTATGAACTCCGAGACCTGTAAAGACATGGTTTTCGGATGCACCATTTGATACTTTTTTTAAGAAAAAAAAATCACATCCTTTGAACGACATTCCTATCCTCAGTCAACATTAGAAAATTTTTATCATCTCCCTGGACACGTCCTAATCTGGGCGAAAGTCTTCTTTCGAAAGACTAAACCCGAAAGATTCTAGCCCCAAGTTTCTCCTTCCAAACATAATTTTTTTTACCTTAGCCTGTCCAAATTCGTCCCAAAGCTGGTTACTACAAATTGGTTTCCCGGAATGTTAGATTCTGTCGGTAGTGGAATTTGTATTTTTCCACACATTTTTTTTCTCTTCTTGCGATGTTTTAAGGGGATTGAATTTACCAAAAGGGAAGGAAAAAACCCCTTGAACAGCAGCAGCTTTTGATCAAGATCAGAAGTAAATTCACAAGTTTTTCTGTGAGGAATTTTTTTTACCAAGAAAGAAAACCCCGAACTGAAGAGATAAAGAAGGTTGCAAAAATTTTTCCGATGGCCCACAAAAGAGTTCGGTCGATTTTGGTCTGTCTACTTTGAAGATGATGCCGTAAGGATAGAAATTTGGGGAGGGTTTTTTTCCTTCCTCAGAACAGTCAAGTCCGAATCTCCTAGCTAGATGAAGATGTGGTGAAGTATGATGCTGGGAAGTTGAGCGTAAACAAGAAAATTACCAACCAGATTATTGTTGATTACTCAAGTGCGAAGAAAAATGAGTGGTTCTGAATTTAAAAAGTACTGGACGAAAGATTTTATTAAACTAGGAAGCATCCTGAATTTGAATCGAGAAGTCAGATGATATAATTTGAAACTTTTAAATGATATTGATCACATTACATTGTGACAAAGAATTTACAGATAAAATGAAGATCGATCTTGACTATTGTACGTTTGAAAAGATTTTCAAGCATGTTTGAAAAGATGCTAATGTGTAAATCTAGTGATTATCGATATTTTGGTAAATTTTAATTTTGGAAAATAAACCAAAAAAAAGTCACAACATGATTCAATTTTATCAATTTTGTCAACGTTCTCATTTTTGTCAATTTTGTAAATTTTGTAAATTTTGTCAATTTTGTCAATTTTGTCAATTTTGTCAATTTTGTCAATTTTGTCAATTTTGTCAATTTTGTCAATTTTGTCAATTTTGTCAATTTTGTCAATTTTGTCAATTTTGTCAATTTTGTCAATTTTGTCAATTTTGTCAATTTTGTCAATTTTGTCAATTTTGTCAGTTTTGTCAATTTTGTCAATTTTGTCAATTTTGTCAATTTTGTCAATTTTGTCAATTTTGTCAATTTTGTCAATTTTGTCAATTTTGTCAATTTTGTCAATTTTGTCAATTTTGTCAATTTTGTCAATTTTGTCAATTTTGTCAATTTTGTCAATTTTGTCAATTTTGTCAATTTTGTCAATTTTGTCAATTTTGTCAATTTTGTCAATTTTGTCAATTTTGTCAATTTTGTCAATTTTGTCAATTTTGTCAATTTTGTCAATTTTGTCAATTTTGTCAATTTTGTCAATTTTGTCAATTTTGTCAATTTTGTCAATTTTGTCAATTTTGTCAATTTTGTCAATTTTGTCAATTTTGTCAATTTTGTCAATTTTGTCAATTTTGTCAATTTTGTCAATTTTGTCAATTTTGTCAATTTTGTCAATTTTGTCAATTTTGTCAATTTTGTCAATTTTGTCAATTTTGTCAATTTTGTCAATTTTGTCAATTTTGTCAATTTTGTCAATTTTGTCAATTTTGTCAATTTTGTCAATTTTGTCAATTTTGTCAATTTTGTCAATTTTGTCAATTTTGTCAATTTTGTCAATTTTGTCAATTTTGTCAATTTTGTCAATTTTGTCAATTTTGTCAATTTTGTCAATTTTGTCAATTTTGTCAATTTTGTCAATTTTGTCAATTTTGTCAATTTTGTCAATTTTGTCAATTTTGTCAATTTTGTCAATTTTGTCAATTTTGTCAATTTTGTCAATTTTGTCAATTTTGTCAATTTTGTCAATTTTGTCAATTTTGTCAATTTTGTCAATTTTGTCAATTTTGTCAATTTTGTCAATTTTGTCAATTTTGTCAATTTTGTCAATTTTGTCAATTTTGTCAATTTTGTCAATTTTGTCAATTTTGTCAATTTTGTCAATTTTGTCAATTTTGTCAATTTTGTCAATTTTGTCAATTTTGTCAATTTTGTCAATTTTGTCAATTTTGTCAATTTTGTCAATTTTGTCAATTTTGTCAATTTTGTCAATTTTGTCAATTTTGTCAATTTTGTCAATTTTGTCAATTTTGTCAATTTTGTCAATTTTGTCAATTTTGTCAATTTTGTCAATTTTGTCAATTTTGTCAATTTTGTCAATTTTGTCAATTTTGTCAATTTTGTCAATTTTGTCAATTTTGTCAATTTTGTCAATTTTGTCAATTTTGTCAATTTTGTCAATTTTGTCAATTTTGTCAATTTTGTCAATTTTGTCAATTTTGTCAATTTTGTCAATTTTGTCAATTTTGTCAATTTTGTCAATTTTGTCAATTTTGTCAATTTTGTCAATTTTGTCAATTTTGTCAATTTTGTCAATTTTGTCAATTTTGTCAATTTTGTCAATTTTGTCAATTTTGTCAATTTTGTCAATTTTGTCAATTTTGTCAATTTTGTCAATTTTGTCAATTTTGTCAATTTTGTCAATTTTGTCAATTTTGTCAATTTTGTCAATTTTGTCAATTTTGTCAATTTTGACAATTTTGTCAATTTTGTCAATTTTGTCAATTTTGTCAATTTGGTCAATTTTGTCAATTTTGTCAATTTTGTCAATTTTTTCAGTTTTGTCAATTTTGTCAATTTTGTCAATTTTGTCAATTTTGTCAATTTTGTCAATTTTGTCAATTTTGACAATTTTGACAATTTTGTCAATTTTGTCAATTTTGACAATTTTGACAATTTTGACAATTTTGACAATTTTGACAATTTTGACAATTTTGACAATTTTGACAATTTTGACAATTTTGACAATTTTGACAATTTTGACAATTTTGACAATTTTGACAATTTTGACAATTTTGACAATTTTGACAATTTTGACAATTTTGACAATTTTGACAATTTTGACAATTTTGACAATTTTGACAATTTTGACAATTTTGACAATTTTGACAATTTTGACAATTTTGACAATTTTGACAATTTTGACAATTTTGACAATTTTGACAATTTTGACAATTTTGACAATTTTGACAATTTTGACAATTTTGACAATTTTGACAATTTTGACAATTTTGACAATTTTGACAATTTTGACAATTTTGACAACTTTGACAATTTTGACAATTTTGACAATTTTGACAATTTTGACAATTTTGACAATTTTGACAATTTTGACAATTTTGTCAATTTTGTCAATTTTGTCAATTTTTTCAGTTTTGTCAATTTTGTCAATTTTGTCAATTTTGTCAATTTTGTCAATTTTGTCAATTTTGTCAATTTTGACAATTTTGACAATTTTGTCAATTTTGTCAATTTTGACAATTTTGACAATTTTGACAATTTTGACAATTTTGACAATTTTGACAATTTTGACAATTTTGACAATTTTGACAATTTTGACAATTTTGACAATTTTGACAATTTTGACAATTTTGACAATTTTGACAATTTTGACAATTTTGACAATTTTGACAATTTTGACAATTTTGACAATTTTGACAATTTTGACAATTTTGACAATTTTGACAATTTTGACAATTTTGACAATTTTGACAATTTTGACAATTTTGACAATTTTGACAATTTTGACAATTTTGACAACTTTGACAATTTTGACAATTTTGACAATTTTGACAATTTTGACAATTTTGACAATTTTGACAATTTTGACAATTTTGACAATTTTGACAATTTTGACAATTTTGACAATTTTGACAATTTTGACAATTTTGACAATTTTGACAATTTTGACAATTTTGACAATTTTGACAATTTTGACAATTTTGACAATTTTGACAATTTTGACAATTTTGACAATTTTGACAATTTTGACAATTTTGACAATTTTGACAATTTTGACAATTTTGACAATTTTGACAATTTTGACAATTTTGACAATTTTGACAATTTTGACAATTTTGACAATATTGACAATTTGACAATTTGACAATTTTGACAATATTGACAATTTGACAATTTTGACAATTTGGCAATTTTGACAATTTTGACAATTTTGACAATTTTGACAATTTTGACAATTTTGACAATTTTGACAATTTTGACAATTTTGACAATTTTGACAATTTTGACAATTTTGACAATTTTGACAATTTTGACAATTTTGACAATTTTGACAATTTTGACAATTTTGACAATTTTGACAATTTTGACAATTTTGACAATTTTGACAATTTTGACAATTTTGACAATTTTGACAATTTCGACAATTTTGACAATTTTGACAGTTTTGACAATTTTGACAATTTTGACAATTTTGACAACTTTGACAATTTTGACAATTTTGACAATTTTGACAATTTTGACAATTTTGACAATTTTGACAATTTTGACAATTTTGACAATTTTGACAATTTTGACAATTTTGACAATTTTGACAATTTTGACAATTTTGACAATTTTGACAATTTTGACAATTTTGACAATTTTGACAATTTTGACAATTTTGACAATTTTGACAATTTTGACAATTTTGACAATTTTGTAAATTTTGACAATATTGTCAATTTTTTCAATTTTGTCAATATTGTCAATTTTTTCAATTTTGTCAATTTTGTCAATTCTGTCCATTGTGTCAATTTTGACAATTTTGACAAAATTGACAATTTTGACAAAATTGACAATTTTGACAAAATTGACAATTTTGACAAAATATTCTCTTCTCATACCAGAAAATTCAACTTCAACTTCAACGTATGTTTTCTTTGAGAGAAAAAGAAATTTTCTTCGAACTTCACTTTCAGAATAGACGAGCAGGTCTTAGAAATTATGATTGATTAACTGGATAAAAAAAATACCTCGAAAAACAAGTCTGAGAATCAAGATCGAAAATGTCTCACATTGTTTTCTGAAAAAGTTTTTTCAGAAGAGAAGTCTGAGAAAACGACGCAATTGTTTTGGTGCTTTTCAAGCGAATTTGATTTCAATCTGGATGTTTCAACAAAATTATCAATTAGCCTTTTTTTGTTTAAAATTTCATTGATTGAAAGCATTGAAAATCAGGTCAAAACAATTTTGCCCTCAATTCGAAAGCTTTTTTTTTTGCTTTCATCTTCCTTTACTTCGGAGACACGACTTTTCTACCTTGTAGGAAATTTTCCCGATTTTCTAGATTTCGCCATCTCCCAAGAAGGAGATCAAAGGGGCAAAAGCTGTGTAGGTGGAAGATAAGGACCTCCTTGAAAGATCTTCACCGTGAGATAAGAACCCGGAAATGACAATGTGACACCCTTAACTCTAAAGGAGGACATCCCTACACAAAATTTTCCGTGAAAAATTCATCTAAAATTGTCTGCGGCAATGACGGTGTTTAATTTTTACTCTACCGAAAGGTCGAGTCGAGTTCGAAATATAGAAGAATCAACGATAACTTGGGCTTAATTTTATCCCAACCAAATTTGCTGGCAGTGAAAACTTTCTTCACTTTCGAAAGTTCGTTTCTTCCGTCTTCCGAGGGAAGGAATATTTTTTTTTGGAATGGATCTTTTATTTTTTTAATTTCAATCGCATACAAGAAACTTATAATTTTTTCTACTTTCTTTTGATATGACCTTCATATCTTGAGGAGCCTCCTTCCCCAAAAAACTTGATGACAAAAATTGCATTCCGTATCCCAAGGACTTGTCGGGAGGTAAGCTCACTTCATTGTTAAAAAACCATTGAACAAAAATGGGAGTTCCTAAAATGATTGCACAAAAGTTGAGTTTGCTTGAATTTTTTGAGTAACACATGATATTCGAGAGTCTTTTGATAGACTTGATTGAGAATGATACAAAATTTACTATTATTTTAAAATACTGAGTATTCCATTCTAGTAATTTCCCGCTTTACTTGAAGATCGCTCAAAACAACAACCGGTCACATATATGCTCTCTCAATAACTGTGGTCGGCCGGTTGGTTTCTTGAAATGTCACACTTCATCTGCTATGATGGTTTTGAAATATGTCTCTATATTTTGAGTCCAACTCGTCCTGAGATAGATGGTACGGTAGACGTAAAGTATACGTCAACTTAAAAGAATAAAATGAAAAAAAAAATGAAAAACACGTTCCACGTGCCACACATTCCTCTGAAATAAAAAAACATGACACGCCAGAAAGATGAAATTTTATTTAGGGTGGATGTGAAATAAATTGTATAACTGTTCAACAGTTATTTAAATTTTGAGTAACATTTATTCAAAAAATGATTTAAAATATTCAGAAAAATTGACAATTACCTAACTAACAACCACCATAAGACACAATCCCAGGCAAATGTCAAGATTAAATGAGTGAAACATGTCCTCGTAGCCGGGTGTACTCAAAACAACACCCAGGAGAGACAACCAGCTCTGGAAAGTTATCGCAATCTGACACGCTGAGGTTTTACGTCATCCGGACCCAATATAGAGAAAACTCAGACAGTGAGTAGCTAGCTACATCATCGTAGCGTCACCTTCATCCGCATGCATGGCCATCCGGGTGTGGGTGTGGGATTGCCTTAGTTACAGCAACAACAAAATCACAGGACAAGAACCGGGAAAACCAAATGAGGAGGAAGGAAGGAAGTTTTCCGGCAATTAAATTTCATGTTCTCCGGCATGACTCGGTTCATGTGTCACATACCTACTCCTCATAAGTAAGTACTTCAATCGTGACCTAGATTTCGAAATTCCAAGATTCCACAACAGCTCAAGACAGTCAGCAGATTTCCAAAAACATCCTTAACAGAAAGTGTCATCTTCTAGAAGCAAGCCCGACTTAGAAACAAGCAATTTACAGCTGAACCGAAAATTTGCGAAAGACACCGGTGTGGCGGCGGGAAACATCAATCGAAATTCGCTTCGAAATTCGGTGCAGTTTCCGTTGTCCGGACTGGTTAACATCCGGATCCGGGGCAGCAGAAATAAGCCTTCCGGTTGGATGTTCTGTTCAATATTGAATGAAATGCTTCCCAGAACAGAACAGATCTGCATCGTTGCATCAGCATCTAACGTTCACTTTATAACATTTATTTCATATCATTAAACTTTCAAACAAAACGCCTTCAGAATGCTTCTTGCTCGGAACGTTGGAAGCGCAAGGATATTTGCATCTTAGTTTGATGGAGATGATAGTTAGACCGAATTGTGTGTTACCATCTTCACGGGCACAGCTGATCCATGCCGTATTGGTTCTAGGGAACGCTTGGTATGAGTAAACATTTTTGAAGATTAAAAATAATACTAGGAAATGAGAGGACTCTCTCTCTAGAATACCTGCTGGGTCCCTTTAGAGTTCCTGAGTTACTGAAGAGACTCTTTCCCAGTAAACATGAATCGGCAGAGAGGTAACTCAAATCGGCAGAGGGATCGTATCGATCTCTCTTGCGATTTTGCATCATCTAATCGGCAGAGAGGAACACACCATACGCGTGCCTTTGGTGAGTGACACGAAATAATCTAAGACACGCCCTCCAGAGAAACACACGAAAACAACCCGAATCGTGTTTGTATGTTTCTCTTTGAGACGCGTGAAGTCGACTGCTACAATTGAAAGCACGCATATAAAAAACACGGAGATAAATGCGACCACACCGTACGAGAGTACGATTCAAACTGATTTCGCATGTACGCATTCGTATTCGTTGCCTCTAGGTATCTCGGCAGGACAAACCGAATGAGAATATTTGCGTTCTTGGAGTGTCGCCGAAATTAACCGTTTTATTCTAAGTTCGGTGTCTCACCTCTCAATTTATTGCATGCTCTGTCGATTTTTGAGAGGACGCGCTTACTGGGTTAGAGTTTCTGAGGGGACTCTTTAGAGTTCCTGAGGGGACTCTCTAGAGTTCCTGAGGGGACTCTCTAGAGTTCCTGAGGGGACTCTTTAGAGTTCCTGAGGGGACTCTTTAGAGTTCCTGAGGGGACTCTTTAGAGTTCCTGAGGGGACTCTTTAGAGTTCCTGAGGGGACTCTTTAGAGTTCCTGAGGGGACTCTTTAGAGTTCCTGAGGGGACTCTTTAGAGTTCCTGAGGGGACTCTTTAGAGTTCCTGAGGGGACTCTCTAGAGTTCCTGAGGGGACTCTCTAGAGTTCCTGAGGGGACTCTTTAGAGTTCCTGAGGGGACTCTTTAGAGTTCCTGAGGGAACTCTTTAGAGTTCCTGAGGGGACTCTCTAGAGTTACTGAGGGGACTCTTTGGATTCCCTGAGGGGACTTTTAAGAATTCCTAAGGGGACTCTTTAGAGTTCCTGAGGGGACTCTTTAGAGTTCCTGAGGGGACTCTTTAGAGTTCCTGAGGGGACTCTTTAGAGTTCCTGAGGGGACTCTTTAGAGTTCCTGAGGGGACTCTTTAGTTTAGAGTTCCTGAAAGGACTCTGAAGAGTTCCTGTGGGGACTCTCTAGAGTTCCTGTGGGGACTCTCTAGAGTTCCTGAGGGGACTCTCAAGAGTTCCTGTGGGGATTCTCTAGAGTTCCTGAGGGGACTCTCTAGAGTTCCTGAGGGGACTCTCTAGAGTTCCTGTGGGGACTCTCTAGAGTTCCTGTGGGGACTCTCTAGAGTTCCTGAGGGGACTCTCTAGAATTTCTGAGGGGACTCTCTAGAGTTCCTGAGGGGACTCTCTAGAGTTCCTGAGGGGACTCTCTAGAGTTCCTGAGGGGACTCTCTAGAGTTCCTGAGGAGACTCTCTAGAGTTCCTGAGGGGACTCTCTAGAGTTCCTGAGGGGACTCTCTAGAGTTCCTGAGGGGACTCTCTAGAGTTCCTGAGGGGACTCTCTAGAGTTCCTGAGGGGACTCTCTAGAGTTCCTGAGGGGACTCTCTAGAGTTCCTGAGGGGACTCTCTAGAGTTCCTGAGGGGACTCTCTAGAGTTCCTGAGGGGACTCTCTAGAGTTCCTGAGGGGACTCTCTAGAGTTCCTGAGGGGACTCTCTAGAGTTCCTGAGGGGACTCTCTAGAGTTCCTGAGGGGACTCTCTAGAGTTCCTGAGGGGACTCTCTAGAGTTCCTGAGGGGACTCTCTAGAGTTCCTGAGGGGACTCTCTAGAGTTCCTGAGGGGACTCTCTAGAGTTCCTGAGGGGACTCTCTAGAGTTCCTGAGGGGACTCTCTAGAGTTCCTGAGGGGACTCTCTAGAGTTCCTGAGGGGACTCTCTAGAGTTCCTGAGGGGACTCTCTAGAGTTCCTGAGGGGACTCTCTAGAGTTCCTGAGGGGACTCTCTAGAGTTCCTGAGGGGACTCTCTAGAGTTCCTGAGGGGACTCTCTAGAGTTCCTGAGGGGACTCTCTAGAGTTCCTGAGGGGACTCTCTAGAGTTCCTGAGGGGACTCTCTAGAGTTCCTGAGGGGACTCTCTAGAGTTCCTGAGGGGACTCTCTAGAGTTCCTGAGGGGACTCTCTAGAGTTCCTGAGGGGACTCTCTAGAGTTCCTGAGGGGACTCTCTAGAGTTCCTGAGGGGACTCTCTAGAGTTCCTGAGGGGACTCTCTAGAGTTCCTGAGGGGACTCTCTAGAGTTCCTGAGGGGACTCTCTAGAGTTCCTGAGGGGACTCTCTAGAGTTCCTGAGGGGACTCTCTAGAGTTCCTGAGGGGACTCTCTAGAGTTCCTGAGGGGACTCTCTAGAGTTCCTGAGGGGACTCTCTAGAGTTCCTGAGGGGACTCTCTAGAGTTCCTGAGGGGACTCTCTAGAGTTCCTGAGGGGACTCTCTAGAGTTCCTGAGGGGACTCTCTAGAGTTCCTGAGGGGACTCTCTAGAGTTCCTGAGGGGACTCTCTAGAGTTCCTGAGGGGACTCTCTAGAGTTCCTGGCGACTCTCTAGAGTTCCTGAGGGGACTCTCTAGAGTTCCTGAGGGGACTCTCTAGAGTTCCTGAGGGGACTCTCTAGAGTTCCTGAGGGGACTATCTAGAGTTCCTGAGGGGACTATCTAGAGTTCCTGAGGGGACTCTCTAGAGTTCCTGAGGGGACTATCTAGAGTTCCTGAGGGGACTCTCTAGAGTTCCTGAGGGGACTCTCTAGAGTTCCTGAGGGGACTCTCTAGAGTTCCTGAGGGGACTCTCTAGAGTTCCTGAGGGGACTCTCTAGAGTTCCTGAGGGGACTCTCTAGAGTTCCTGAGGGGACTCTCTAGAGTTCCTGAGGGGACTCTCTAGAGTTCCTGAGGGGACTCTCTAGAGTTCCTGAGGGGACTCTCTAGAGTTCCTGAGGGGACTCTCTAGAGTTCCTGAGGGGACTCTCTAGAGTTCCTGAGGGGACTCTCTAGAGTTCCTGAGGGGACTCTCTAGAGTTCCTGAGGGGACTCTCTAGAGTTCCTGAGGGGACTCTCTAGAGTTCCTGAGGGGACTCTCTAGAGTTCCTGAGGGGACTCTCTAGAGCTCCTGAGGGGACTCTCTAGAGTTCCTGAGGGGACTCTCTAGAGTTCCTGAGGGGACTCTCTAGAGTTCCTGAGGGGACTCTCTAGAGTTTCTGAGGGGACTCTCTAGTGTTTCTGAGGGGACTCTCTAGAGTTCCTGAGGGGACTCTCTAGAGTTCCTGAGGGGACTCTCTAGAGTTCCTGAGGGGACTCTCTAGAGTTCCTGAGGGGACTCTCTAGAGTTCCTGTGGGGACTCTCTAGAGTTCCTGTGGGGACTCTCTAGAGTTCCTGTGGGGACTCTCTAGAGTTCCTGAGGGGACTCTCTAGAATTTCTGAGGGGACTCTCTAGAGTTCCTGAGGGGACTCTCTAGAGTTCCTGAGGAGACTCTCTAGAGTTCCTGAGGGGACTCTCTAGAGTTCCTGAGGGGACTCTCTAGAGTTCCTGAGGGGACTCTCTAGAGTTCCTGAGGGGACTCTCTAGAGTTCCTGAGGGGACTCTCTAGAGTTCCTGAGGGGACTCTCTAGAGTTCCTGAGGGGACTCTCTAGAGTTCCTGAGGGGACTCTCTAGAGTTCCTGAGGGGACTCTCTAGAGTTCCTGAGGGGACTCTCTAGAGTTCCTGAGGGGACTCTCTAGAGTTCCTGAGGGGACTCTCTAGAGTTCCTGAGGGGACTCTCTAGAGTTCCTGAGGGGACTCTCTAGAGTTCCTGAGGGGACTCTCTAGAGTTCCTGAGCGGACTCTCTAGAGTTCCTGAGCGGACTCTCTAGAGTTCCTGAGGGGACTCTCTAGAGTTCCTGAGGGGACTCTACAGAGTTCCTGTGGGGACTCTCTAGAGTTCCTGAGGGGACTCTCTAGAGTTCCTGAGGGGACTCTCTAGAGTTCCTGAGGGGACTCTCTAGAGTTCCTGAGGGGACTCTCTAGAGTTCCTGAGGGGACTCTCTAGAGTTCCTGAGGGGACTCTCTAGAGTTCCTGAGGGGACTCTCTAGAGTTCCTGAGGGGACTCTCTAGAGTTCCTGAGGGGACTCTCTAGAGTTCCTGAGGGGACTCTCTAGAGTTCCTGAGGGGACTCTCTAGAGTTCCTGAGGGGACTCTCTAGAGTTCCTGAGGGGACTCTCTAGAGTTCCTGAGGGGACTCTCTAGAGTTCCTGAGGGGACTCTCTAGAGTTCCTGAGGGGACTCTCTAGAGTTCCTGAGGGGACTCTCTAGAGTTCCTGAGGGGACTCTCTAGAGTTCCTGAGGGGACTCTCTAGAGTTCCTGAGGGGACTCTCTAGAGTTCCTGAGGGGACTCTCTAGAGTTCCTGAGGGGACTCTCTAGAGTTCCTGAGGGGACTCTCTAGAGTTCCTGAGGGGACTCTCTAGAGTTCCTGAGGGGACTCTCTAGAGTTCCTGAGGGGAATCTCTAGAGTTCCTGAGGGGACTCTCTAGAGTTCCTGAGGGGACTCTCTAGAGTTCCTGAGGGGACTCTCTAGAGTTCCTGAGGGGACTCTCTAGAGTTCCTGAGGGGACTCTCTAGAGTTCCTGAGGGGACTCTCTAGAGTTCCTGAGGGGACTCTCTAGAGTTCCTGAGGGGACTCTCAAGAGTTCCTGAGGGGACTCTCTAGAGTTCCTGAGGGGACTCTCTAGAGTTCCTGAGGGGACTCTCTAGAGTTCCTGAGGGGACTCTCTAGAGTTCCTGAGGGGACTCTCTAGAGTTCCTGAGGGGACTCTCTAGAGATCCTGAGGGGACTCTCTAGAGTTCCTGAGGGGACTCTCTAGAGTTCCTGAGGGGACTCTCTAGAGTTCCTGAGGGGACTCTCTAGAGTTCCTGAGGGGACTCTCTAGAGTTCCTGAGGGGACTCTCTAGAGTTCCTGAGGGGACTCTCTAGAGTTCCTGAGGGGACTCTCTAGAGTTCCTGAGGGGACTCTCTAGAGTTCCTGAGGGGACTCTCTAGAGTTCCTGAGGGGACTCTCTAGAGTTCCTGAGGGGACTCTCTAGAGTTCCTGAGGGGACTCTCTAGAGTTCCTGAGGGGACTCTCTAGAGTTCCTGAGGGGACTCTCTAGAGTTCCTGAGGGGACTCTCTAGAGTTCCTGAGGGGACTCTCTAGAGTTCCTGAGGGGACTCTCTAGAGTTCCTGAGGGGACTCTCTAGAGTTCCTGAGGGGACTCTCTAGAGTTCCTGAGGGGACTCTCTAGAGTTCCTGAGGGGACTCTCTAGAGTTCCTGAGGGGACTCTCTAGAGTTCCTGAGGGGACTCTCTAGAGTTCCTGAGGGGACTCTCTAGAGTTCCTGAGGGGACTCTCTAGAGTTCCTGAGGGGACTCTCTAGAGTTCCTGAGGGGACTCTCTAGAGTTCCTGAGGGGACTCTCTAGAGTTCCTGAGGGGACTCTCTAGAGTTCCTGAGGGGACTCTCTAGAGTTCCTGAGGGGACTCTCTAGAGTTCCTGAGGGGACTCTCTAGAGTTCCTGAGGGGACTCTCTAGAGTTCCTGAGGGGACTCTCTAGAGTTCCTGAGGGGACTCTCTAGAGTTCCTGAGGGGACTCTCTAGAGTTCCTGAGGGGACTCTCTAGAGTTCCTGAGGGGACTCTCTAGAGTTCCTGAGGGGACTCTCTAGAGTTCCTGAGGGGACTCTCTAGAGTTCCTGAGGGGACTCTCTAGAGTTCCTGAGGGGACTCTCTAGAGTTCCTGAGGGGACTCTCTAGAGTTTCTTAAGGGGACTCTCTAGAGTTCCTGAGGGGACTCTCTAGAGTTCCTGAGGGGACTCTCTAGAGTTCCTGAGGGGACTCTCTAGAGTTCCTGAGGGGACTCTCTAGAGTTCCTGAGGGGACTCTCTAGAGTTCCTGAGGGGACTCTCTAGAGTTCCTGAGGGGACTCTCTAGAGTTCCTGAGGGGACTCTCTAGAGTTCCTGAGGGGACTCTCTAGAGTTCCTGAGGGGACTCTCTAGAGTTCCTTAGAGGACTTTTAAGTGTTCTTGAGGGAAATCTTTAGAAAAAAAAACTTGTTCTCCACAAAAGCAACACCCCAGATGTAGCGCATTTTCGAATGGTAAATTTTCGACTGACTTAACCAAAAAGTGAAACCCGTTCGGTGCAGAACCACAACGAAAGCATCATTTTGCTCAGTGGATCGATTTGCGGATACAGCAAGGCGACCAAAATAACCGAGGAACCAAACGAAGGACGACGACGACGACAACATTTCGCTTCAAGTAATTCGGAGTCGAGGAGGTTTTGTGGGAAAATCGAAGAAAATTGGAGCAACAAAACGAACGCTAGGTGGTGGAATTTTCCCTTCAAGTGGTTTAGTTTCCGAAAAATATCGATACATTGCAGTGTCTTTTGATGTTGCACAGCCAATAATTGGATTTCAAGAAATCCATGGCTTGTACTTTTTGCGGATTCGATTCTCCAAACGGAATGCAATTTTTGGCATCGACAATTTTGCTTCCAAGTGCTTTTGAATCATTTCAAAGTTAAACAAAAACAGGAAACATCTAAACATGCATTTTTCGGTGAGAAATGTTAAAGAAAATTTCAAATCTTAAGTAATTAAGATGGGAAAAATTAAAGTAGATTTTTTTTCCATTTGTATGCCTACCCAGGAAACAGGGAAGAAAAAAGTTTAACTTTTAAAATGGAAAAAAGTTGAATTCCTATCAGTGATCTTGGGCGGCTAAAAATAGCTAACGTTTTTACTCTAGTTTTTCATTTTGCACTCTCGACCTTCCACGGTTGAGTAAAAATAAAACTCTTCGTCTTCGTTGTCGTCGTCGTCGTCGCTCGCTGAAGTGCCAAAGACAATGTAGGCCTGTTAGCGGAATCTTCCTCGGAAAATCTCAGAACAGAGGGTGCTACATTGTCATTTCCGGGTTCTTATCTCATGGTGAAGATCTTTCAAGGAGTCACCTTCAAGCCACCCACCTAGCCCTTTGACCCTTTGATCTCTGCTTTTGGAGGATGGGAAAGATAGTAGAAAAAAGAAACATGGGAATCTGAGCAGATCTGAACTTTTGGTTTGTCCCGAACCATGAATGGGGGTGTAATTTACTTTGTTTTTGCTGTTACGAGAATCTTGACACCCTAGATCCAAGGTGGGAGCGTTGTGTTGGAAGATAGGGAAATGGTTTTGCTTCAAGACTTTTGCCTCTGAAGCGAAGAAAGATGAAAGCCCGGAAAGCCTGTTTGCTTTTTAATTGTTCCGATTTGAACTTTTTTTGAACAATCGATACAATTTCCAAATGCAATCAGAAAGCAGTCAGACTCTGAAGAAATAGGGTGAGTGCTCCTACTTTGGTCCTAGAGCCTACTTTAGTCCTAAAATGCCGAAAATTGTAAATAATTCATTTTGCTTGCAAAGGATAAAGATGCTGCTATGTGCACAATGAACTCTTATTCTTCCTGAATCCTTCTATGCCGCTTTTTGCCATAAAAAGTCTTTCTCAAAAAATTTTCAACGTTTTTAAAAATGTGCCTCCTATTCAGTGGTAAATTAGACAGCTCAATTAGTGGGGTGCGTTTTGAGAAATGAGAGGAAATAAGGAAAAATCACGTTTTTTCAGTGTCCAAGCCAATATTTAAAGGGTTATTACTTTCACTATGGAGAATATGTACCAGATTACCTATTTTCCTTAAAATAAATGAAAATCAATGGAAAACCCGGAAAATTTGTAAAGGGTCCAAATATAGGAGACTTTGACTTTGATGTTCCGTTTTTAGACCTAACATCACAAAAACTTTGTGTGAATACCAAACAAATCAACAAAAGTGCGAATTTTTAATTGGGGCATAATTCAGAACCAATATTGAACATATCTTACATTTTTTGTTAGCTTTACGCAAATAAACTATAAGTAAGTAGACATATAAAAATTTGAGCTATTTTTCCGCTGATAGAGCTGACAGGGAGTAAAAGTGTTCAAAATACTCAAGACAGAAATGTAAGTTTTTTAAGTCGTTAAAAAGCTGTAATTTTTTTTATGGTAATATTTAATTAAAGATTACACTTTTAATGAATTTTTTTATTTATTTTCGAAAAATCATTGATTTTATAAGAATTTTAGATATAGGTCCAATTGAAGGTACCAGTACAGTACCAAAATAGGAACAGTAGGTTCAAAGATGGAAATTTTGATCATCAATATCCATGCAAATCTTTCAATAAAGGCGGAACTTATGTTCAAAATTATCATTGAAACTTGTAGATAAGATAATGAACTATAAATAAATTTCTTTAAAGATAGGAAGCTCCCGTTTGTTCATGAGAAAAGCGTGATTATTTATAAACCACCGCTTAAAGGGTCCAAAGTAGGGCAACTAACCCTACATATAATCCCAAGAAAGCTTAACAATTGTTGCAAATATGCCCAAAACCCAAACTTCCAACTTCGTTCGGAAATATTTCCTGCTCAAAAAGCAACCATCTTCCAAATCTGTCCAGAGGCCCATAGGCTTTGAAAAAAATCTCCCTTGGCAACGGAGGCAGCTTTCAGTTCAGCATATTTGCTTCTGTTCTCACCCAGATCTGAATGAGAGGCATATGTACAAGCATGAATAGAAGGATTTATGTTTCATTTGCTTCAATTTATGTCAATCAAGAACCGCCACCAAACAACGGTAGCAGCAAACAGAAAGAAACCCAACACAACATATCAGCAGCAGCAATAAGCAGAAAAGATGAAGGCTCAAGATTTCCCCAAAGTGAGAATGGAATTTTCCAAATTTTTCTCACACTGGCACGGAGCATGAGTTTTTTTTTTATGTTTGCCTCGTTTATGTGTGTGCATGTTTGGTTGGTTCCACTCCACAAATTTCCGGGGAAAATTTTCGCGTTATGCAAATGAGCTTTCTTTTTCCGGCGAATCTAATAATGGCAATTTGAAAATTTGATAGACCCAGGATGTTTATTTTTTTACTTTTATATTACTCCAGGGGAGAGTCAATCAAAAAATAAAACAAGAGCTTCCCCAAAGCTCGCAGATGTTCCGAGGCAGCCATAAATCATAAGAAAGATGAGTGAAAGATGTTTCAGAGTGATACTTGAAGCAAAGAAACTCGACACAAAATTGTAAGATAGGATAAGCATGCATTGGTGATGATTAAAAGCGGGAACAAAGAAGATTGGCGTTTTGCTCAAGTAACAAGAAAAGCTTAAAAAAAGATCAAAAGGCGAAACACTTATATCGTCAAAATTGTAAAAATGGTCAAAACTGTCAAAATTGTCAAAATTGAAAACATTGTCAAAATTGTCAAAATTGTCAAAATTGTCAAAATTGTCAAAATTGTCAAAATTGTCAAAATCGTCAAAATTGTCAAAACTGTCAAAATTGTCAAAATTGTCAAAATTGTCAAAATTGTCAAAATTGTCAAAATTGTCAAAATTGTCAAAACTGTCAAAATTGTCACAATTGTCAAAATTATCAAATTGATTTACAATTTAATTTTCAAAATTGTGTTATTTCTGAAATTTGTTATCAATTTTGGCATTTTTATATTTTTGCCTGTTCTGTCATTTTTGTCAATTTTGCATTTTTTATAATTTTTCTTATTTTTGCGCTCTTTTTATTAATTTTTTTTTTCTGGGATTTTCATCCTGTAGGATGATTCATCCCTACGCTCTTTTTAGTTTATGTCATTTTCATCATGTATGTCATTTTTGTAATTTTTGTGTCTTTTTTTTTGTCTATTTTGTGTATTTTTTGTGTCATTTTTGTGTAAATTTCGTGTAATTTTTGTGTTATTTATGTGTCATTTTTATGAAATTTTGTGTAATATTTTGTCCTTAAAGTGTAATTTTTGAGTCATTTTTGTGTTACTTTTGTGCCATATTTGTGTCATTTTGGTGAAATTTTTGGGCAATTTCTGACCAATTATGTGTCATTTTTGTGTCATTTTTGTCTATTTGCTTTAATTTTGTGTCATTTTCGTCTCTCCGCGTTGTTTTTGTGTCATTTGTGTGTCACTTTTGTGTCTTTATTGTGTCAATTTTGTGTCATTTTTGTGACATCATTGTGTCATTTTTGTGTCATTTTGTGTAATTTTTATCTATTTGTGTTTTTTGTCTTATTTTTGTGCCATTTTTATAGCATTTTGTGTCAATGTTGTGTCATTGTTTTAGCCATTTTTGTGCTTTTTATGTGTCATTTATGTGCAATTTTGTCTAATTTTTGTGTCATTTTTGTATCATTTTGGTGTCATTTTTGTGTCATTTTTGTGTGATTTTTTTGTCTTTTTTGTGTCTTTTTCTGACATTTTTAATGTTTTTGTGTTATTTTTGGCCATTTTTGCATATTTTTTTTCTCAATTTTGTGTCATTTTTGTCATTTTTGTCATTTTTGTCATTTTTGTCATTTTTGTCATTTTTGTGTCATATTTGTGTCATTTTTTTGTCATATTGAATCATTTTTGTGGCATTTTTGTCTATTTGTGTTGCTTTTGTGTCGTTTTTGTCTATTTGTGTTGTTTTTGTGTCATTTTTGTGCCAATTTTGTACCATTTTTTGTCAATTTTGTGTCATGTGGTGCCATTTTTGTGCTTTTTTGTGTCATATTTTTGACATTTTTGTGTCATTTTTGTGAAATTTTTGATTTATTTTTGAGTCATATTTATTTCATTATTGTGTCATTTTCTTGCCATTTTCTTGCCATTTTCTTATCATTATTGTGTCATTTTCTTGTTATTTTTTTTGTCAAATTCTTGTCATTTTTGTTATTTTGACTTTATTGTGATTCTTGTCATATTTGTCAATTTTGCCATTTTTCTCATTTATTTTAATTTTTGTCATTTTTGTCATTTTTGTCATTTTGTCATTTTTGTCATTTTTGTCATTTTTGTCATTTTTGTCATTTTTGTCATTTTTGTCATTTTTGTCATTTTTGTCTTTTTTGTCATTTTTGTCATTTTTGTCATTTTTGTCATTTTTGTCATTTTTGTCATTTTTGTCATTTTTGTCATTTTTGTCATTTTTGTCATTTTTGTCATTTTTGTCATTTTTGTCATTTTTGTCATTTTTGTCATTTTTGTCATTTTTGTCATTTTTGTCATTTTTGTCATTTTTGTCATTTTTGTCATTTTTGTCATTTTTGTCATTTTTGTCATTTTTGTCATTTTTGTCATTTTTGTCATTTTTGTCATTTTTGTCATTTTTGTCATTTTTGTCATTTTTGTCATTTTTGTCATTTTTGTCATTTTTGTCATTTTTGTCATTTTTGTCATTTTTGTCATTTTTGTCATTTTTGTCATTTTTGTCATTTTTGTCATTTTTGTCATTTTTGTCATTTTTGTCATTTTTGTCATTTTTGTCATTTTTGTCATTTTTGTCATTTTTGTCTTTTTAGTCATTTTTGTAATTTTTGTCAATGTTGTCATTGTTGTCATTTTTGTCATTTTTGTCAATTTTGTCATTTTTGTCATTTTTGTCATTTTTGTCATTTTTGTCATTTTTGTCATTTTTGTCATTTTTGTCATTTTTGTCATTTTTGTCATTTTTGTCATTTTTGTCATTTTTGTCATTTTTGTCATTTTTGTCATTTTTGTCATTTTTGTCATTTTTGTCATTTTTGTCATTTTTGTCATTTTTGTCATTTTTGTCATTTTTGTCATTTTTGTCATTTTTTGTCATTTTTGTCATTTTTGTCATTTTTGTCATTTTTGTCATTTTTGTCATTTTTGTCATTTTTGTCATTTTTGTCATTTTTGTCATTTTTGTCATTTTTGTCATTTTTGTCATTTGTGTCATTTTTGTCATTTTTGTCATTTTTGTCATTTTTGTCATTTTTGTCATTTTTGTCATTTTTGTCATTTTTGTCATTTTTGTCATTTTTGTCATTTTTGTCATTTTTGTCATTTTTGTCATTTTTGTCATTTTTGTCATTTTTGTAATTTTTGTAATTTTTGTAATTTTTGTAATTTTTGTAATTTTTGTAATTTTTGTCATTTTTGTCATTTTTGTCATTTTTGTCATTTTTGTCATTTTTGTCATTTTTGTCATTTTTGTCATTTTTGTCATTTTTGTAATTTTTGTAATTTTTGTCATTTTTGTCATTTTTGTCATTTTTGTCATTTTTGTCATTTTTGTCATTTTTGTCATTTTTGTCATTTTTGTCATTTTTGTCATTTTTGTCATTTTTGTCATTTTTGTCATTTTTGTCATTTTTGTCAATTTTGTCATTTTTGTCATTTTTGTCATTTTTGTCATTTTTGTCATTTTTGTCATTTTTGTCATTTTTGTCATTTTTGTCATTTTTGTCATTTTTGTCATTTTTGTCATTTTTGTCATTTTTGTCATTTTTGTCATTTTTGTCATTTTTGTCATTTTTGTCTTTTTTGTCATTTTTGTCATTTTTGTCATTTTTGTCATTTTTGTCATTTTTGTCATTTTTGTCATTTTTGTCATTTTTGTCATTTTTGTCATTTTTGTCATTTTTGTCATTTTTGTCATTTTTGTCATTTTTGTCATTTTTGTCATTTTTGTCATTTTTGTCATTTTTGTCATTTTTGTCATTTTTGTCATTTTTGTCATTTTTGTCATTTTTGTCATTTTTGCCATTTTTGCCATTTTTGTCATTTTTGTCATTCTTGTCATTTTCTTCAATTTGGTTATTTTTGTCAATTTGGTAGTTTTTGTCGTTTTTGTTTCATTATAATGTCATTTTTGTGTCATTTTTGTTTTATTGCTGTGCCATTTTGGTGCCATTTTCCTGTAATTTTTGTGTCATTTTTTGTCATTTTTGTAATTTCTGTTTCATTTTTGTGTTATTTTTTGTTATTTTTGTGTCATTTATGTGTTATTTTTATGTCATTTTTGTGCCATTTTTGTATCATTTTAACATAATTTTTACAGCATTTTTGTTACATTTCTGTTGCATTTTCTTGTCATTTTTGTGTAATTTTTTTGTCAATTTAGTCATTTCTGTATTTTGGTCATTTTTATTAGTTTTGACATTTTTGTGTAAAAGTGATTTTTGTCATTTTTTTCATTTTTGTTCTTTCTGTCATTCTAAGCATTATTGTCATTTTAGTAGTGTTTCTGTGATTTTTTTTTTCGTCTTTTTTTTCAGATAAAATTTTAAATAAAACGAAAAAAAAAACAAAAAGAGAACATGGAATAGTTTTTATTGTGAATATGTGAATGAATTGTCGATTTTCTGTCTAAATTGACAACACGAGAAAAGAAATGATGGAATTTGGCCAAAATAAGGGTTCATGTGAGGAAGTCGACTTCGAACCTTATCGTAGGAAGTCTCGTTAAAATTCCTGCATGGCATTGGAAACGTTTTTTACAATTCCCAAAAATTTTCCAGCAATGTGTTAAAAAAAAGAAAAAGAAGAAGTCGATTTCCCAAGGAACTCCAGAATTTGCCGAAGGGATAAAAAAAATCATCTATGTAGAATTTGTCGGAGTGGCGGAAAGCTACCAATATTCATTTTTTTTTTCATTGCTCTTCCAGTTCGTGTGAAGAACACCATATTTAAACTTCATTTGTGCTGGAAACATTCCAAAATAGCACCCACCATTACTTGGTTTGGTGCTCGGAGTTTCCTTCATATTCGTCGTGTTTGGAATTTCAGGAATGGAAAAAAGAATCTTTGCCTTCTGATCTTTTTTTTCGCATCAACTCGGAAGGCACAAACGCAATAGCTTTTGGGCATAATTAAAGATGAAAGGGGAGAAATATCAAACATTGTTTTTGGGCGGAAATCGTTTGTTATCTTTTGATTTCGAAAATTTTTCTTCTGCATGAGAAACAAGAGACTTTTCCTGTGTGCAGTATCATTTAGACGAAATAATCAATATCTGAATTGAAATTCACGAATTTCCGTTTCGGGAAAATGTCAATAAAACAGTAAAAATTGATTTGATTTGAAACGTTGGGGAATTTTAAAGCCTTTAAAGACTTCCAAGAGAGCTTCCACGAAAATTGTTCTATCTTTCAAAAGATTTCTACTTTTTACTGCCCGCAAAATGGATAAAGATTCTTGGGTCAGTAATTTGCCCATTTTACGGCACCATCAGCTGAGATTTGGTCCAAAACAAGTACACTTTGTTAGTGATTGCCACCCCCTCCCCTTCTTTCGACCACGAAAATGGGTCCGCAATTCGCACGTCATAACTTTGGTCCCAAATTTGGTCATAAATCGCCAGATAAAATCATAACACAGATTATCAGGACCCATCTTGTTGGCGAAGAAAAGGGACGACGCTGTGGCTGGAAAATAAACAAATACAGAAATTTCGTCGTGCGTAAACAATTATCCTCGGTCAGGATGGCGAGAAAACAAATAAACAAACAAAAGTGTGTTTGCCCACTTCAAGGGACCGAAGAATTCAAAGACGAAGACGAAAAAAAAAATACTCAATCGAATGAGAAACGAAAGAACTTCAACCGCATACGGTTAATTTTTGTGACATTCCAAGGACCCCTCGTCGTCGTTTACGTTTTTTTTTCGTCGTCATCCTCCATTAAGAGTGACCACAACACAGCAATAAAAAGTGATCCGAAAATAGATACCATCAGCTCACCCCCTCAAAGCCACCAACTCACATGTAGTCAGAGTAGTTTTGAGGATTTTTCCCCTCCATTTTTCGTCAGGCCGAAAATGGAGCCACATAGGGAAGGTTTCGGAAAAACAAAGTCATCCCCAAAGTTGCCATTTCCGGCTGAGATTTGGCGTGTGGCTTTTTGCCACAAGAAAAAAAAATGGCGAATGGACAGACAACATTTGGAGGAAATGTTTACGAGAACGACGACGACGTCCAGCTCAGGTTTTTGATGATGCGTGTCGATGGATTAAATTAAAAAAAAAACTTTGAAGAAGTTGTGTATAAGTTTTGGAAAAACAAAAATAAAATAAAATTCAAAAATCGACACGTTCCGATGCGAAATGCATTTCCGGAAGAAAAAAGCCCCATTCAGTGGATACACACAAACATATCTAATGGTACGTTGGGTTTTTTTTTCCATCGGCAGCACACCAACAGGTTCCACATCAAGAAATAAAATTGATGATGGTTTCTCCGGGAAAAAAGGGGAGAGGTGTACCGTTTTAGTGATAAAATACCCGAACAAGATGGGTGCCAAGCTGCTTTTACTCCCTCGAGAGGGAAGGTGCTGCCATTTTTTTTGTCGTTCTCCTCCCTCCCTTTTCCTACGGTTTCGTTTTTTTTTTCCAGGAAACAGAACGGTTGATGGAAATTGCTGTCCGTTAGCAACACGTGTGCGTATGTGTCATAATGCGTCCGTCAATGTGTGTGTGTGCGTGGTTGTATGTATGCCGAGACTTGTTGTGGGTGGGATCTTTCAAAGCTCTGCATGCCGGTGACGTTGATGGACGTCGTCAACGAATTGTCCGAGCAAAACGATCGACTGACACCGACCGGATGATACGGCGAGGATGTGGCTTTAGCTTTAGCGGCTAGAAATGTGGCAACATCTTGAACGAGGCAGCCATTCGCTTTGAAGTGCTTTAGTTAGGCTGCGAGCGATAAGAAAACGGAATTATGATTCTATATTCAGATGTAGGCACATAGCTAGCCTTGCGTCTTGCACAATTGAATGTTATATTTCTTGGCTTGAAATGGAAATTTATGATTTTCTGTGCGGAGAATTCCAACTATTCCGAGGAACAATTGCGTGAGAGAAATTAAATTTGGAAAGCTCCAAATTTTATCATGAATCTTCAAACGACACGAAATAATTTATTAAATAGATTAATAGATCTTTATAGCATAAGATACCATGAAAAGCAATAAAAAGCATAAACTTCCTTTAATCCATTGCTTCAAGCTTCAAAAAGTATCGATGGTTTAAAAAAAAAACTTTCAAAATCGTAGACGATTGTCTTTCAGATCTTTCAACAATTTCAGAAGCTATGTAGAAATTCGAAACAAATTTAACTCAAAATTATATCTAAATTAAGAAAAAAATTCCTCAATATTTTGAGTTTTAAAGAGTTTAAAGAGAGTCTAATTTAATTGGAAAAAACTGTCAAATTTGAACCAGTGTGGAGTAATAATTTATAAAACTGACTCTTGAAAAACAATAAATTCAACTGACATCACTGCTGGCTGCTTAGCGAGATATTGCATGACTACCTTGCAAGCAATATCTCGCTAGCCACCAGAAGTGATGTCAATTGAATTTATTGTTTTTTAATGCCAAGAGACAGCTATATTCATCAGCTAATAACTTTTTTGTATCATAAGATACTATGTTACAGTCTTAGACAAAGTTGTTCAGCAGAAAATTTCCTTCAATGAATTTATAATTTTGCATAAAAACGATTGGCAGGCTCAGTTCTGAAGAAGAAACACAAATGGAGTTGATTTTTCAGAGTAAAATTTTCTTTTTTTTTCATACAAACTTAAAAATTTAAATTAAGTCATGTCAACGTTACTTAAAAATTCAACAAAAAACTAGGGATTGAGAAATTCCGAAATGAACCCATATCGAGTCAGTCTTATGTAGCATACTCTCAGAAAGTCAGATACAAGATATGTCAATTAAGTAAAATTGAGTTTCGAGCATAGATTATTTTCCAAATAAGGTAAAAATTAAAAAAAAACTACAGTTTAAATATGTGTCAAAAATTCATAAATAAAAATAATTATTATTATTAGTGTTAAGTCCAAGTTCACGTTCATTTAATTTATTGTTGGAGTCCCAATGAAGTTTTCAAGGAGATAAAAATAAGTATATTAGATATCAATTTTGTGTCTTATCTAAGTCCAAATTGATCACGATTCGGCTTGAATGTTAGTCTTAATGTGGTCAAAATAAAGTAAAATTTCAATCAAAACGGAGAAAAAAAATTATAGAAAATTGTAAAACCATTCATTCAAAACTTAACACATTGCGGATCAAATACGAGAATATCGTTTTTTTCGCTCGCCGGAGGAATATTATGAATTAAATATTAAAATATAATTCGTTAAAATTGAACACAATGCTATTGGTAACTCAAAAATACTAATTTGTTTAATTCAGTTCAGTTATATTTGAGATATAGAGTGTTGAATCTCGATGTTTTCCGCCTTAGATATCTTCGCGGTCCTTATTGTGTTAAAAGTTAAACCATTCTGCATTTATGAATGGTAAAATAAATTCAACTCTAGCTTAAGTCAGTCTACAGCAAATTGAAATGGAGTCAATATTGAGCAAAAACATTCAACAATGTGTTCAATAAAATCTCAATTAGGTCAATCTAGGTCAGGGTTGCGAATGTCATTCAAATGAAATTCACACTCGTAAGAGTCGCATAACATTTCCCGTAACATTTCTCAGAGACTTCAATGACATTGACGGTCACCCAAAAACAGTTACGCAAATAAGAAAAAAAATGTGCAAAACTCCTTTGCAATGACATTTTCCAACCAAAATGATAAAGAATTTTCTCCTCATTCACGCTTCTGCCTAGCAAATGTCATTCCCAAGTAACCAGAAGCACTAAACCATAGCCCTTAATCAACACTATATTCCCATATATAACTCTGAATTAATGCTTATTTTGCACTATATGCGTATATAATGCAGATTCAATGCTAAAAAGGCGAAATAGCGGGCTGATTAAGTGCTATCACAACATAGCCTTTAATAAGCATTACAAATGCTGAATTAGAGCACCATCAAAACGTCATTTTTCGCAAGTCGTATAAAAGCATTAACAATGCTATAATAATAATTTAATTGTTATTACTTGAATAATTAAAATGAACAAAAATTCTAAAAATAGTTATTATCTACAACAGCAACCAACCTGCTGAATGAAGGATAATGCCTACTTAATGAATTCTTCTGTGAAATAAGAAGTGATTATAATTGAATTATGGATTACATTTGATGAGTCTCGAACCGAGGATCCCGCAGCAGCCTTTATCTTTCCTAACGCCTTTACCATTTCGACCACTTTCGATGCTGATAAGGTGGGTGAAAAAAAACTCTTACTTAAAGTACTGTTCGAGTCACATCACTCTTAATGCTTGTTAACTTTATATAGGAGCTCTATATGTGCATATAGTGCTATCATTAGTGCTAATTTTCTTTTTTGCTTCTGTGTGTGTGTGTGTGTGTTCCTTCCAACGACCCCCTGAGCTGGCAGGTATGTTATGCAAAAGAGTGAATTTTAATCATTCTGATTAAGATAGTTCAATTGCGGGTGCTGGTGGTGTTAGCTCTATTGAAATTTCAGAAACCCATTTCAGAATGACAGAGACCTAGCTGCACATTCCGAGGTTACTTTCCTTGTCAATAAGCCCCGCCTGATCATAGCTGCATGACCAAATGGGTCATGTAATTATGATTAGACTTTCCAACTTTTATTGTTGACATATTCGAGTAATAACCACATATAATTGCTCAATTATATAAAATTAGTACCCTAATATATCCAATAAAAGATGGACGTGTATTTAATTTATGATTTAATTCATATATGAGATTTATTATATTGTATGTGTTGAATAAAAAAAAATAGAAAGACAATTTTTGAAACAAAAATGAATATGCTACTTAGCGGAGCTGGAATGGGAATATCGTTAATATACGTACAACATTTTTTGAGAATATTGATTAATTAATTGTATAAATTGAGGCGCTCAGGATCAAGAGGTGTCAGTGCCCTAATGATAGTTCCGAGAACACGTTCTTCAAGTTTATCGAGGTGCTCTATTTTTACAATTTTTCAAATTTCTATCAGTATTGATTCAATCAAAAAGGCGTTATAAAAAAATTAAGATATTTAAAAAAATATTAAGATCTTTAGTTATTAAGAATCGATTGATATATTTAAATTAAAATTAATGGTTTCGGCATTTACATCTCTCCGGTCCTGAGGACCTCAATTAAAATAACTACATAATACTACCGTCAATACTACTGACCAACGGTTAAAAGCCAAGGTTAAAGATTAACATAAATTTAATGAGCATAATAAGGAATACATTTAAGAAGAGGGAACTGGAAGCATAATTACAAAATAATGAGGAACAACTAGTCAAAATGTTAGATTATAAAATGTTAAAAGAGTTCTTAAAATAATGTTCAAAACTAGAGTACCTATTATGAAGATAACATGGGATAATATGAGAGACGACAAGGAATAACTCGATTCGCGAGCGATTACTTATCTGATATACAACTGAAATAAAATGTTTAATGTGAAAGACATTCAAAGGGTTGACTATACAATTAATAGGTCCTCTGAATTTTCATGTTGCTCTATTATATCCTTGAAAATTGGAGGAAAAGAAAATTGTATGTTGATGGATGTAAATAAAATAAAATAAAAAAAAGAAAAAAAAAAGATTAAAAGCCTGAAAAATATAATATGTAGCATGAAAAAATGGTGTGATAATGCCCTCAATTCCATAAACGATAAGCTGTAAGAAATTAAAACTTATTGAAGTTCTTTTAATTGCTATCCGACGTGGATTTATCCAATTATGTACTACAAATTTAACTGTTTATTTGCTACCCATCAGCAATGACCTGGAAAAATAGTTATTTAGTTTGGTTTGAAAACAAAAACAAAACTTTAATCTAGTTTTATCAAGTTTTTACATACTCTAGTTTTAAGTTCAATGAAAAAAGCGATGCAGTACTTTAAATCAATGTTTGTAATCGAACTTGTAATATGAGTTCAATAAAATGCAAAAAACTGATTAATGATGATTGGTTCGATTATAAAAAATTGATAATTGATATAAAATCCTACATCGTTTAGTTGCCAATTAATCATATAATAATCATTTACTCAACCCTGTTACTTCAATAATGTATTTAATAATTTGCTGTTCATATTACCGTTATAAACTCTGAAGGTATGGGTGTGTTTGCAATAACCGTCATTTTAAATGAAGACTTTTCTTGTATGTTGACTTGTACACAAGATTGTGTGGAATAAACATATGAGGCCCTTGGAGCCAAAGGGGTATAAGTGCATAAAAGCTTATTTCGAGAAAACAAGCATTTAAATTGAAGTGATTGGCCATTTTCCATACATTTTTCGAGAATTTGTATTTTCCTATCGAATGTAAAAGTATGTAACAATTTTTCTAAAAATCCGAAAAAATCATCAAATATAGTTTGAAATGTGAAGAATTGTTTTGCTTCATTGACTCAAAATCGACCATTTTGTCACTTATACCCCTTTGGCTTTGAGAGCCTCATATCGAAATATTTCATATGCTGAAACATTTCGCGCCTTCCAGTCTAATGTCATGCTGCAGTATTTAATATGCGAAAGGGAATTTTCTATCTCTTTCTTCCAGGATGAATTATTGCATTACATTGCGCTTATTGAAGACCGGCACTAGTAGGTGTGTCAGGGTTGCCCAAGCATTGTGTTGAGAAGTATTAATAAAATTGTTGTGGTTATGTTGCGGTACCAATTTATAATTAATTTTGATCAACGGTAAAAAGTTAATATTTTAAAAACAATTGTGCATTACCATTTACAATTAGTTTTCAGTATGTTGCATCGAGCTAGTTAAATATGTTCAATTTAAAAAAAAATGAATCTTCAAGGTTTTTCGCTATTGAAGATTTAATTTAAAGTAATAATCAATACTAAACTAAACAAAAGCGAAATTTGGAATATAAAAAAAATATTTGAATAAAAATAGATTTTTTTTTAATTATCATTTTGGGTTTGAGAACTGCTGTGCTCTATGTAGAAGAATGAAAGTATAAGCAAGGATGGAAGAAGTGGCATAGACGGACGAGATGCACTTGATGTTGACGTGAAACATCATCTATATTTTAAAAAAATGTGAACCAGTTGACTTTTCCACAAAAATTAAAACATGAAATATATTTTTTAACTTGTCGCAAAATAAAGAAAATAAAGAGAAGATAAAGATAAAGAGAAGAAATAGGATGAGGTACTTATCTTCGGGTTGACTTCTTTGTTTGACGGGACTTATTTTCAATCCATCCTTCACACACTCGTGAAAACTTTTTCAGACATGGGATAGGTCTTTCGTATGAGCAAGACGGAATAACACGGATAGTTTTCGTTTTGGGGCGTATGTAATGTATAAGATAGAGAGAAACAACAACACTCGCGTCGGCAACTGGTGTTATTTTTACGTGGAGCAAATGTAATAAGATTTTTTTTTTCATCATAATTTAAAGCACCGGTAAGATTTTTCAAGTGAAATTGAACACTCATTCAGCAAAGCACTACGAACTACACAACACAGTTGGATTCAACGCGAAAAAACATTTATAATTCCTCGGAAAAATGCCGATTAAACGCGACCCGAAAAAAAAAAACGCGTGCATGGCCAACAAGGTTGCCAGCTCCCTCAATTTTCTTTTTTGCTTCTGTGCATTAATAATGCTTATATAAAACTAAAAAGCAGTATGAATGTTTATATAATGCCAACTTGCATGTTGATTTCTAATGCAAGTTAGCATGAAATGTTGATTTCATGCTAACTTGCATTAGAAATGTTGATTTAATGCTGATTAAGGGTTTTGGCTTAATGCTTATGGTTACTTGGGTTGCCCGGTTTTATCCGAGTTTTCACTGATATTTGATATAAAATTTTGGAAAAGTCGGATCTGGCCCGGTTTCCTAGATTTCATTTTAAAAGCCCGGATTTTGTCCGCATTTACTCACCTTATTTGCAAAATGACACAAAAAAAAAAACAAATTCCGATGCAAAATTTTTTTGTTCATGCTTCTAAAACGAAATTTTCCGAGCAGGTTTTATAAAAATAATCATGAAAGGTTTTTTGGAAGCCTTGAATACGATCTAAAATCTGTTAAAAATAATCTGTTATAATTTTTTTTTCAAGTATTTTTTTTATCTTGATTTTTGTTGAGTAATTCCTGGATTTTGACCAAATTGGCCGGATTTTTGGTCAATTAACTTGAAATCAACTGCTTGGATTTTGCCAGCTTTTTAAGATAAAAAAAGTCACGGATTTGTGCTTTGAGAAGTGCTGAAAAAATTGTGGCAACCATAACTTTTAGGTTTGAGGCAGCAAAAAGTTAGAAACTGAGTTTTATCTTCAGTTTTTAAAACAACTTAATATTTGACAGTTTTTCAACTCATTATCTTGGACACTGAACGCACCACAGACATCAGATTTGCAATTGAAAAATTTTTATAATGAAGAAAAAAATTTAAACAACATACAGTGCCGTTCATAATTGTATAGAAATTGGAAGCTCGCGCTCTGTCATGTTTAGTTTGAACTTCCATAACTTTTTTCTCTGTTGATATTTTTTGATCAAATTTTCTGCGTAAGGTAAATCAACTATCACACTATCCTACCAAGAAATTTGAGCTTTCTAAAGATTGTGTGGCCAGAGATACAGTAATTCTACAAAAATAGGAATTTTTGGACCTTCACCATTCAAACTGCAACATCTCAGAAACTACGCAACGTTTTTCATTGAAATTTTGCAGTGAGAATGTTATATTTCAACAATCAAAGTTAACATGTCTGAAGTTTTCGAAAAGTTCTATCGATGGGATTAAAATTTTCGCGATGTACAATATTTCAAGCATGAACCTTAAAATGCGATTTCTATAGAATTTTGGACAAATGTTTCCCTAGGAAAATCATATTTTATGTTGAACAACCAGTAAATCTGTTTCAATCAAAAATCTTAAACAATTTTGTGAGATTCTGATTTCAAAACACAAATGGATCATTAATTCCGTTTTTTCTTTTCTTCATTGCTTCTGTCAGACATTATTTGACTGATTTGTGGATGGAAAAGATATTATTCTCATGAATCGTCCAAAATTCTATAGAAATCGCATTTTTTGGTTCATGCTTCAAATATTGTACATAGCGTAACTTTTAATCCGATCGATAGAACTTGTCAAAAACTTCAGACATGTTAACTTTATATTTCAACAATCACTCTGCAAAATTTCAGTAAAAAGCGTTGCGTAGATTCTGAGATATCGCAGTTTGAATGGTAAAAGTCCAAAAAGTCCGATTTTCGTAGAATTACTGTATCTCTGGCCACACAAATTTTAGAGAGCTCAAATTTTGTGATATAATAGTGTGATAGTTGATCCATCTTACGCAGAAAATTTGATAAAAAAATATCATTGGAGTAAAGAGTTATGGAGGTTCAAAGTCAAAGTGACAGAGCGCGTGCTTCCAATTTCTATACAATTATGAACGGTACTGTATATTTCTTAGGAAAATATTTTTTTTCTTAAATTTAAAGAACACCATATGAAAGCATTTATTAAAAGCATTCATTTGATTCGTTTAAAATTTTTCCACACTAAATTGATCTTTGGTAAAAAGTGAGTAAACAAACAATTTTTTCACAAATCAAAAACTTTAAAGCCTTGTCAAAAAAGCCCCACATTACCCCACACTCTTTTCACTTTCAAGATCTAGTTTCAGGTCCTAAAAATACAATGGAAGAGTTTCCAGGCACCCTAAAGCATTGTTTTAGGAGTTATAATCAGTTTAAGCAGAAAATATCATGCAAATGGGTAATTTTTACCCATAAATGAATAAAATCTTAACAAAGTTGATGCTGGTTTGTCAAAAAAAAAACTGTCAAAAAAAATAATAAATAATAAAAAGGGGTCAAAAATAACACCAATCATCCTATTTTATAAGCTGTTTTCGAAAAAAATTTTGATGAATTTATCTTAAATTAGTTAAAATAGTAATTTTTTTAAGATAAGTTAACCACCGTTAATTAATTTTGTAAATTTATTTTTCGGCATATTGGTGAAAAGTAGTTCTGAAATTGATAAAGATGGATAGAGAAGTGAGGAGAAAATTTACATATGTTGAAAAGAGCGAAAGAGCTTGAATGAAGCCCGTCCGGAGTATACGTGTTCACCACATGTAGACTTCGGACCAACCAGATTTCATTGTGTAGGTTAAGGTAGTGCCACCTCTATCCCGGTACTACTTCTCCTAAATAATGAAATGTTGCAGGGTAAAGTATGGTGTACGTTGATAAGTTTCCTCGCAAAAATGCTCTTTCGCTCTTTTCAACATCTGTAAATTTTCTCCTCACTTCTCTATCCATCTTTATCAATTTCAGAACTACTTTTCACCAGTATGCCGAAAAATAAATTAGTTAAAATAGTAATTTTCACATTAGTAGATCTTTGAAATCAAAATGCGATCCGTCAATCGAAACGGTAGAAATTGATAAAAAGGATGATGAGATTCGTTCAAAAGAAATGCTGTGGGATTACTGCGCGTGGCTAAATTAGTGGGTTCTGAACCTTGACTACAAGTCATACCCTTTCTTATATTTTTAGATACTTTCAGACTTTTAACTCGCCTTCCAATTTGAGGCAGTCCTCTAAATAAGCTCAAAATTTCGATTGATACTCTCAGGCTGTCCTCTCAACTCACCTTCCAATTTCAAGCTGTCCACTAAACTAGTTTGAAATTTCTATCGATACTTTCAGGCTGTCCTTTTAACTCGCATTCCAATTTCAAACAGTCGAAATTACTATCGATACGCTTAGGATGTCATCTCAAATCGCCTTTCAATATCAAGCTGTTCTCTCACCTCGCTTGAATTTTCTATCGATACTTTAAGGCTGTCCTCTCCTTCAAGTGGCTGCCCTCTACTTCAAGTGGTTGTCTCAATTCGCTCGAAATTTCTTTTGATACAACTCGCCTTTTCAATTTCAAGCTGTCGAAATTTCTATCGATACGCTTAGCCTCTCAACTAGCCTTTCAATTTTAAGCTGTCCTCTCAACTCACTTGAAGTTTCTATCAATACATTCAAGCTGTGCTTATTACTCGTCTTTCAATTTCAAACTGTCCTCTTAACTCGCTTAAAATTTCAATCAATATGACCAGGCTGTTCTCTCAACTCTCCTTTCAATTTGAAGCTGTCCTTTCAACTTACTTGAAATTTCTATTGATACCTACAGGCTGTCCTCTTGATTTACCTTCCAGTATTAAGCTGTCGAAATTTCTATCGATACGCTTAGGCTGTCCTTTTAATCGCCATTCAATTTCAATCTGTCCTTTCAACTCGCTTGAAACTTCTATCGATACTTTCAGGCTGTTCTCTCAACTCACCTTCCAATTTAAAGCTGTCCTCTTACCTTACCTTACAATTTCAAGCTGCCCTCTCAACTCGCTCGAAATTTCACTCAATACTTTCAGGCTTGTCCTCTCAACTCACCTTCAAATTTCAAGCTGTTCTCTCAACTCGCTTGAAATTATTATTGATATTTTCAGGCTGTCCTCTCAACACGCGTTTTCTATGTCAAGCTGTCCACTCAACTCGCTCGAAATTTCTATCGATACTTTCAGGCTGTCCATTCAATTCGTCTTCCAATCAAGCTGTCCTCTCAATTTTCTTGATTTTTTTTTTATACTTTCAGGCTCAACTCGCCTTACGATTTCAAGCTGTCCTCTCAACTCGCTCAAAATTTCTTATGAAATTTTGAGGCAGTCTTATTAACGCCTTTCCAATTTTAAGCTGTTCTCTCAACTCGCTTGAAATTTGTATCGATACTTTCAGGCTGTCCTCTAAACTCCCCTTTCACTTTCAGGCTGTCCTCTCAACTCACTTGAAATTTATATCGATACTTTCAGGCTGTCCTCTAAACTCGCTCTGAACTTCAAGCTGTAAACTCAACTTGTTTAAAATTTCTATCGATACTTACAGGCTGTTCTCTCAATTCACTTTCCAATTTCAAGCTGTCCTCTCAACTCGCTTGAAATTTATATAGATACTTTCCGGCTGTCCTCTAACTTGCCTTCCAAACTCAAGCTGTCCTCTAAACTCGCTCGAAATTTCTATAGATACTTTCAGGCTGTCCTCTCGACTCACCTCACAATTTCAAGCTTCCAATTTCAAGCTGTCCACTCAACTCGCTTGAAATTTCTAGAGATACTCTCAGGCTGTCTTCTCAATTTGCCTTCCAATTTGAAGCTGTCCTCTCAACTTTCTCGAAGTTTTTATCGATACTTTCAGGCTGTCCTCTCAACTCACCTTCTAATTTAAAGCTGTCCACTCAACTCGCTTGAAAATTTTATCGATACTTTCAGACTGTCCTCTCAACTCGCCTTACAATTTCAAGCTGTCCTTTCAACACGCTCGAAATTTCTTTGGATACCTTCAGACTGACCTTACAACTTGCCTTTCAATTTCAAGCTGTCCTCTCAGCTTGCTTGAAATTCCTTTTGATTCTTTCAGGCTGTCCTCTCGACATGCCTTTCAATTTTAAGCTGTCCTCTCCACTCGCTAAAAAAATTCTATAGATACATTCAGGCAGTCCTCTCAACTCGCCTTTTCAATTTCAACTTGTCTTCTCAACTCTCTTGAGATTTTGATCGATTTGTTCAGGCTGTCCTCTCAACTCACCTTCCAATTTCATGCTGTCCTCTCAACTTAGCTCCTTATTTCAAGCTGTCCTCTTAACTCGCTTGAAATTTCTATCGATACTTCCAGGCTGTTCTTTCAACTCGCTTTCCAAATTTAAGCAGTCAAAATTTCTATCGATTCGCTTAGGCTGTCCTCTCAACTCTCCAATTTCCTGCTGTCCTCTCAACTCGCCTTACAAATTAAAGCTGTTCTCTCAATTCGCTTGCAATTTATATATGTAGATACTTTTAAGTTGTCCTCTCAACTCGCTTGAAGTTTCTATTGATACTTTCAGGCTGTCCTCTCAACTCACCTCACAATTTTAAGCTAAACTTTTAACTCGCTCAAAATTTCGATGGATACTTTCAGGCTGTCCTCTCAGCTCATCATTCAATTTCATGCTGTCCTCTCAATTCACTTGAAATTTTAAAAGATACATTCAGGCAATACAATACTCGCATTCCAATTTCAAGCTGTCTTCTCAACTCGCTCGAAATTTCAATTGATACTTTCAGGCGGTCCTCTCAACTTGCCATCAAATTTCAAGTTGTCAAAATTTCTATCGATAAGCTTAGGCTTTCCTCGCTTGAAATTTCTACTGACACTTTCAGACTTTTAGACTTTTCTAGCAGTCGAAATTTTTATCGATATGCTTAGGCTGTCCTCTCAACTCTCGTTTGAAATTATGAACTGAACCTAGCCCCAGGACTTGCCTGAAACCTCATTTTTATATCATGTTTTCTTCTCAACGGAATTTCTATACTGAATTAATCATATAATTAATCGACATTATTTCAAAACCCACTAATTTGCCAAAAACTGACTTAAAAAATTGTGCAATGTGACAAAAAATTACTTAAAACTAACCCCACTCTCCCTTTTTAAAGTGAACGATATGTTAGAATGCAATAAATTATTTTGTCATGATAAAACTTGTTCAAGTAGGTACCGAATCAGACCAAAATCAATTGAAATTTGTTCAAGTTGGAATTTTGTAGGTAACTCCCTTCTCCGTCCAAAGTGGAATGAGTCATTTAGAACAATATGTAAATCTGGTTTTGGAAAAAAAAACGACTATCTAAATTTTTTTTAATGAAAATCGGTTGAAAATTGTTCGATTTTTGAGATATTTAACGGATATTTTGTACAAAACTACCTGGTCTTTCGTTGCATATTTCACTTCTCGGTTCGATATTCGTCGGGCATGCATGTTGTAAAATTGAGATGTTGTCCGAAAATTACCTGTTGAAGAAGAAGAAAAAAAATATATTTTAGAGCTTAGAACTTAATTTGTTTTTTTTTTTTGTAAAAATTGAAACATCAAAACGTGCAGAATTTTACAAATGATAAAAATGCCTAGAAAGCATTTTGTTGCTTTTTTCACATTCTGAGAGTGACCTATTTGAAATAATACACATTTACTAGAGTAACGAATAAAATTTTGGAAATATTTGGCAGATACAATTACTGATTCTTTAGGTTTCTGAAGGTATTGAAAAGTGAAAACTCCACAATTTGTTTAATTGGAACTTTGAAACTTACTTCAGCGAAACACTTTAATCGACCTACTTGGGCTTTGATTGCAGCGGACCAACGTTTTTTTTATATTTTCAGTGTTATGATTGTAGTGCAAAAAAAAATCCTAATAATTTTGTACCAAATCACTAATTTTATTAGCTACTTAGAGTTTTCCATTCTCCTTTGACGACTTTCTATTCCACTGTTAATATTCATAACTCAGAAAGTAGGTAAGTTGGTACGTTTAGGTTTGAGTGGAATTATTTATTCAAATGCCATCGTCATCAGAGGCTCAATCCTTCTTTCATGTCACCCAAGCAAGGGTTGGTCCCTATATTTTGACAACCCAAATTGCCATTTAGGTTCCGCTAGCAGAACCGTGTTCTTTTTTCGATATTAGTAAAATTTGCCGGTGCCGCCTAGATAATGATGATGATGATTATGGTTATGAATTTTCATATTTGCTAGAACGTTGTTTTTTGGTGAAACAAAATTCCTAGAAGACCAGCCATCATCAAATGGTTACATTGGGGAAGATTGATTAAACTGCCGGCTTGTTTTGATTAATTTTTGACATGATTAATAGAACTCGTTCCCATCCATTTTTTCTGCTAGAAGAGTGACTCGAAAAAGGGTTAGTTTCGTTAGAAAATGAAAATATTCTTTGAATCCATTTTTTTTAAATCACTGGAAAAACTTCTTCGTCTTCATGAAAGAGCTAAACGAACTTATCCGGTAATGATAGCCTCCCGAATGAATTATGTGTCCCCGGAACTGTTGGCACTTTTCGGGTTTGCCAGCTAGCTTCCGGCAAATTGGCAAAATTACAAGCCAAAAGCACCCGGACTGGACTAATACTGTCTGTTTAGGCCTCCTGAATGGTGGAAAAGTGACAACAAAAATGGGGGTTTGAGGCAAGGTGACAGGCGTAAGCTCATTTAATATTATAATTGAATTTTTGGCACAAAAGTTGGTTGGATGCCTGCGGAAGGCCGGAAAACGAAAAACGAAACGTCCGGATCCGGGGGTTTGAGTTCCGGACGGGAAAGAAATCAACTCCCGGCGAAT
Organism: Uranotaenia lowii; assembly: GCF_029784155.1. Taxonomy (NCBI): domain Eukaryota; kingdom Metazoa; phylum Arthropoda; class Insecta; order Diptera; family Culicidae; genus Uranotaenia; species Uranotaenia lowii. Next base: position 15,786,292 of record NC_073691.1, on the reverse strand, counting down.
GGGCAAAGAAGCTGCTTCAACTTTGGAACAACTAGAAGCCGGAAGAAGATTCATCAAATTTTGAGGCACTTTCATTGCCCATCCCCCTTTTTTCACTTTTGGGTAGGTATAGAATTTGTCCTTTTGAACTTTGTTGAAAAACTGGATATGTTTCCAGAGGCCCGGCTGACGATTTGTGCTGTTAAATTTCCCTTTTTGAATATCTCTGTCTCTCGTTCCAACTTCCCACAAAAAATTTCAGAACATTCGAGAGAATGATAAATGTGCATTCATTTCGTCCGGAAGTCATCATTAAAGTTTTGGGAGTTCTCTCTCATTCACTCAACAGGTTCCAGACCCACATGCTGGGAAGGTGGAAAAAGGTAAACCGAGCGACAGATGTTTGCATTCGAGGAATGATTAATGGGCTAATTTGTCGGTTGTTTTTGGGAACTTTTGTTTCCAAATTGAGGATTGAAAACAGATGGTCTGAATGCTCGTAAACCAACTTGACATTTCTAAATTTGAAGTGTTCAGAAAAACTCTCGTGTCATTTATGATTTTGTTTTTACTTTTCTGAATTTTTTTATATTTCTAACAAATTTAACTTATTCTACTCTACCAATTTTTGTCTTTTTTCGACGCTTGAAAATTTGGTACATTTCTGCCTGTTTCATTTTTACTCTTTTAACCGTTCCGTTTCTTGATTGGTTTTCGTTTTCGTGTATTGATTACTCCTCTTTTTACTTATTAATTATTTTTTTCTAGACCTGGAAAGTCTTAAAATATAAAAACATAATGACAAAAGAAAGACAGAAAATAAATTCGGAAAATTAAGAATATTTTGAAAACTTGAAAAAATCACAAATATTCGAAAAATAAAACCTCAGAATTTAAATCTGAAATGCTCCCAACGACTTAAAAATAAATAAATAAATAGTAAGCAATATTTATTTATTTATTTTTAAGTCGTTGGGATCATTTCAGATTTAATTTTTGAGGTTTAACTTTTCGAATATTTGTGATTTTTTTCAAGTTTTTAAAATATTCTTGATTTTGCGGTTTCATTTTCTGTCTTGACACTATGTTTATATATTTTTAGACTTTTCAAACTTGTTGTTAATTTTTTATAGTTTTTTCAACTTTTCCTCTTCTTATCTTTATTTAAAACGTTTGCAGCCACAAGATGGTTGACTTTTGAGAAAAAAACATTTAACTGACTTTTATTATTACTGACATTTTTAGAATTTCACGCACTTTTGGAAACTTAGATTTTTCCAGCTTCCTTTATTTGTTTTACATTTTTTACTGTTCTGGCTTTTGACTTTTTTTATTTCTCGTTTCTGAATTTTATTCCTTACTGTTCCGATTTTATCACGATTCCGACATTTTTACTTTTCTAACTTAATAACTTTTTATAATTTTAAAATTGTACAGATATCTACTTCTAAAATGTGAGCATTTCAAAATTGCATAATTTTTGGCTTTTTTGAAGATTTGCTTTTTTCAATTTCTTTTTAGTGAACAATTCTGATTTATGATCTTTATTGTTGAATTGTTGAATGGTTTGTTGGATTTTTATAATTCTCATTTTTTTGTTGTCTTTAAGACTTTCATTCTATATAATAATCTATTTTTCTCTTTTTCTGACATGCTCTTCTTTTTAAGTAAGTCTTAATTTTCTGACGTTTTGAAAAGTTTTTCTGATTTTCTTCGATTTTTTTTTTGTTTTCTTACATTTGACTTTAATCCATCAACGTTTTATATTTCTGCAAAAACACCTCAATGAATTAAGGTCACATTAAAGCGCGACGATAAACAAAATTCAAATTTTCTAATATTATAATTTCACAATTTTTTGAACACTTTGACTTTTTGATTTTCGCATTCTTCAATTTGCGGATTTTTGCATTAATGATTTCCTTATTTTCTGATTTAAAAGTTTCAGATTTTCTGTGATTTTTTGTAATTTTCTGTGATTTTCTGTAATTCTCTGTAGTTTTCTGTAATTTTCTGTGATTTTCTGTGATTTTCAGTGATTTTCTGTGATTTTCTGTAATTTTCTGTGATTTACAGTTATAATTTGTGACTTTCTGTGATTTTCTGTGATAATCTGTGATTTTCTGTGGTTTCATGTGATTTTTTTGTGATTTTCTTGGATTTTCGGTGATTTCTTTGATTTTCTGTAATTTCTGAAATTTCTGTGATTCTCTGTGATTTTCTGAGATTTTCTGTGATTTTCTGTAATTTTCTGTTATAATCTGTGGTTTTCTATGATTTTCTGTGATTTTCTGTTATTTTCTGTGATTTTCTGTGATTTTCTGGGATTTTTTGTAATTTTGATTTTTGATTTTCTGTGATTTTTTGTGATTCTCTGTGATTTTCTATGATTTTTTTGTAATTTTCTGTGATTTTCTGTGGTTTTCGGTGGTTTTTTGCAATTTTCTGCGATTTTCTGTGATTTTCTGTGGTTTTCTGTAGTTTTCTGTAATTTTCTTTAATTTTCTGCTATATTCTGTGATTTTCTGCTATTTTCTGTAATTTTCTGTGACTTTCTGTAATTTTCTGTGATTTTCAGAGATATTCTGCGATTTAGTGTGACTTTCTGTGATCTTCCGTGATTTTCTGTGATTTTCTGTGATATTCTGTGATTTTCTGTGATTTTCTGTAACTTCTGCGATTTCTGTGGTTTTTTGAGATTTTCTGTAAATTTCTGTGATTTTCTGTGATTTTTTTTGATTTTCTGTGATTTTTTGTGATTTTCTGTGATTTTCTATGATTTTCCGCAATTTTCTGTGATTTTCGGTATTTTTCTGAAATTTTCTGTGAATTTCTGTGGTTTTCTGTAATTTTCTGTAATTTTCAATGATTTTCAGTGATTTTCTGCGATTTTCTGTGATTTTCTAAGATTTTCTGTGATTTTCTATGATTTTCTGTAACTTCAGCGATTTACTGTGGTTTTCTGGGATTTTCTGTGATTTTCAGTGATTTTCTTTGATTTTCTGTAATTTTTTGTGATTTTCTATGATTTTCTGTAATTTTCTGTGATTTTCTGTAATTTTCTGTATTTTTCCGTATTTTTCTGTGATTTTCTGTGATTTTCTGTGGTTTTCTGTAATTTTCTGTGATTTTCAGTGATTTTCTGCGATTTTCTGCGATTTTCTGCGATTTTCTGTGATTTTCTGTGATTTTCTGTAAATTTCTGTTATCTTCTGTAATTTTCTGTGATTTTCTGTGATTTTCTTTGATTTTCCATGATTTTCTGTAATTTTCAGTGATTTTCTTTGATTTTCTGCTATTTTCTGTGATATTCTGCTATTTTCTGTAATTTTCTGTGATTATCTGTGATTTTCTGTGACTTTCTGTGGTTTTCTGTGATTCTCTGTGATTTTCAAAGATTTTTTTGTAATTTTCTGTGATTTTCTGTGGTTTTCGGTGGTTTTCAGTGGTTTTCTGCTATTTTCAGCGATTTTCTGTGATTTTATGCTATTTTCTTCGATTTTCTGCTATTTTCTGTGATTTTCTGCTATTTTCTGTAATTTTCTGTTATTATCTGAGATTTTCTGTGATTTTCTGAGATATTCTGCGATTTTCTGTGACTTTCTGTGATTTTCTGTGATTTTCTGTGATTTTCTGTGATTTTCTGTGATTTTCTGTGATTTTCTGTGATTTTATGTGATTTTCATTAATTTCTGCGATTATCTGTGGTTTTCTGAGATTTTCTGTGATTTTCTGTGATTGTCTTTGATTTTCTGTGATTTTCTATGATTTTCTGTAATTTTCTGTGATTTTCTGTAATTTTCTGTATTTTTCTGTGATTTTGTGTGATTTTCTGTGGTTTTCTGTAATTTTCTGTAATTTTCAGTGATTTTCTGTATTTTTCTGTATTTTTCTGTGATTTTGTGTGATTTTCTGTGATTTTCTGTGGTTTTCTGTAATTTTCTGTAATTTTCTGTGATTTTCTGCGATTTTCTGTGATTTTCTGTGATTTTCTGTGATTTTCTGTGAAGTTCGGTGATTTTTATGTAATTTTCTGTAATTTTCTGTGATTTTCCGTGATTTTCTGTGATTTTCTGTGATTTTCTGATATTTTCTGTGATTTTTTGTGATTTTCTATGATTTTCTGTGATTTTCTGTTATATTCTGTAATTTTCTTGTTTTTCTGTGGTTTTCTATGATTTTCTGTGATTTTTTGTGATTTTCTATAAAAATCTGTTAAAATGTTTCTGTGATTTTCTGTGGTTTTCTGTGATTTTCTGTGATTTATGTGATTTTATGTGATTTTCTGTGATTTTCTGTGATTTCCTATGATTTTCTGTGATTTTCTGTGGTTTTTCGTGATTTTCTGTGATTTTCTGTAATTTTCTGATTTTCTTATTTTCTGATTTTCTGATTTCCTGATTTTTTGATATTTTTATTTTCTAATATTTTGATTTACTCATTTTCTAATTTTCTAATTTTCAATTTTCTAATTTTCTAATTTTCTTATTTTCTAATTTTCTAATTTTCTAATTTTCTAGTTTTCTAATTTTCTAATTTTCTAATTTTCTAGTTTTCTAATTTTCTAATTTTCTAATTTTCTGATTTTCTGATTTTCTGATTATCTGATTTTCTGATTTTCTGATTTTGTGACTTTTATATTTTCAGATTTCTGATTTTGTGATTTTCTGATTTTAATATTTTCAGATGTTCTTTTTTCTTATTTTTTCATGATTTTCTGGTTTTCTGATTTTAAAAGTTTTTGCCTTCTGAGAGTGTTTGAATTTTTTCGATGTTTCTCTTCAAAACATTTGAAATTAAAAAACAATGAAAAAGTTAGCGGGAAAATATTTTCCAACCAATTAAAGTTTGTTTCGGTATTAAAGAGGATCGAAAATCTGTCGCTCCCTAAGATCCCTGATTCGATTAGTGAAATAGCATCGGAGAAAAAAAGAAAACCGCTTAAAACTATTTCTTCCTTATTACCAAAAAAACATCTACAGAGAAAGACAGAAGTGAGAACGAACAACATACTTTTCAGATGTTTTCTTCTGCCGTAGTTTGATTTGATCCCCAACTGTTGCTGGAAATTTAATTAGATTTATAATGATTTCCGTTTTTACTGATTTTTTTGGCCGGATTCTATTTTGGGGGAAGGGATTTTCTCCTAAACTTTTTGGAATTTGATCTGTCACTAGGAAAAGCGTGGAAACGTTAAGATAAAAATGTCTTAAAGAGAAGAACAATAATTTTAACCCTCATTCGGAGGAGATTAAAAGATACATAAAAAGTGAAAAATTGCAGCAAATGCTTAAAACAGAGAAGTAACAAAAACATGTGTCACTCGGTGCGTAAATTTTTGTAGAAAGTTTTCCAATATACATTAGAACAATAATCTCAAGAAAATTTTCGTCATCCTTCTCACATGTCAAACTTTCACAGGCAATAAGCAGTTTGTTTCCGGATGAAAATGTCACTCAACCGATGGCAATTATTGTCAACTTTTTTTTTTTTCTGCCGAGGCCGTTCCAAACAAATTTAATCTACCAAGAACCTCATCAAAAAGTCAAACCAAAATTCATTCGCCAAATGCTAGCAGAAACCAAACAAGACAGCTTGAACAAAAACAAAACCAGTTGTGGACCGATCAAAACTTTTCCATTACCGTTAATTTGATTCGACGCAACAACGACGTTGCCAATCTCGAGGGACACCGAACCTTTTTTTTCTGTTTCTTCAAGTTGGTCCTGCGAGCCTGTTCGAAGGACCGAAAAATTTTCCTAAAGCAAAAGTGAAAGAGTAAAGTTCGGGGAAAAAAAAGAAAGTATAACACCCTCAACAATCAAGAAGAAAGTCAATCAAGCCACCTCACTCGAGTTATGAGCGGCGGAAAAAGGTAATCAAATATGGTGTAATGGTAGTAAAAAAGTTAGTTTTTTTTCTTTGCTGCCAGAACTTTGTCCCTACGCCTGAAGGTAGGCAATCAAATTACACATATTCTGGTCGAGAACTCAACAGTTAAGGGGAGAAAAAAGCACAAAAGGAAACACGCAACAAGCTCAATGTCTCATTCGTTCTGTCGAAAGTAATATCATTATCTGTTTTTTTTCTGTCTTTGTTTCTCACTCTCGGATTGAGGTGAGTGAGATGTTGCAAGAAGTTTCCTTCCCGAAGCTAGCGAAAAAAACCAACTTTCACCTGTTCCATATCGTTTGCATCACTTAGCCGAAGCAATGGCGCACGATCACACGAATAAGTACGACGAGTGGCATCTTAGAGCTTTGATTTGTGTTCCATTTTGGGGATGTTTCGGAAACACGTCAACTGTCGGAAGTGGTTTGAATTCCGGTGTAGAGAAGTGCCCGAAGCGAATGGCAGAAAGCCTCCAATTTTTTTGTCTTTTTTTTTCGGAAGAAAAGTCGATGTTGGAGTGTGTTTCACAAGAATAAGATTTGACTTTCCGGGGCTCTGAGACGGAGCTGGTTCTCGAAAGCTTTCGACTTTGCGGCAATTCTTACTTGGCATGGAAACAATTTTCGCAATACTGGAAATGTTCAAATAATCGTGGATAATTTGAAACAGAATTTTTTCCACTGAATTTAATTTTAATGAATCCAGGAAAACAGATGAAATTTGTTTACTTTTAATTCTTCGAACTGGTTCGAGGGATCACATTTTCAAGTTAAATCTAAAAATTTTCGTAGTGATCTTGGTTTTAAAGAATTCGGATGGCAACAGTAGAGGCTTTTCGAAACAGTTCGCAAGATCAATAAGTGAAAAGAAAAATACGTCATCCTATGACCTTATTCATTTTATCACTTTCCCATTTGATTATTTCCTGATTTTCTGATTTTGTGATTTTCTGATTTTTTGATTTCCTGATTTTTTGATTTTCAGATTTTCTAATTTTCTGATTTTCTGATTTTCTGATTTTCTGATTTTCTGATTTTCTGATTTTCTGATTTTCTGATTTTCTGATTTTCTGATTTTCTGATTTTCTGATTTTCTGATTTTCTAATTTTCTGATTTTCTGATTTTCTGATTTTCTGATTTTCTGATTTCCTGATTTTCTGATTTCCTGATTTTCTGATTTTCTGATTTTCAGATTTTCTGATTTTCAGATTTTCTGTTTTTCTGATTTTCTGATTTTCTGATTTTCTGATTTTCTGATTTTCTGATTTTCTGATTTTCTGATTTTCTGATTTTCTGATTTTCTGATTTTCTGATTTTCTGATTTTCTGATTTTCTGATTTTCTGATTTTCTGATTTTCTGATTTTCTGATTTTCTGATTTTCTGATTTTCTGATTTTCTGATTTTCTGATTTTCTGATTTTCTGATTTTCTGATTTTCTGATTTTCTGATTTTCTGATTTTCTGATTTTCTGATTTTCTGATTTTCTGATTTTCTGATTTTCTGATTTTCTGATTTTCTGATTTTCTGATTTTCTGATTTTCTGATTTTCTGATTTTCTGATTTTCTGATTTTCTGATTTTCTGATTTTCTGATTTTCTGATTTTCTGATTTTCTGATTTTCTGATTTTCTGATTTTCTGATTTTCTGATTTTCTGATTTTCTGATTTTCTGATTTTCTGATTTTCTGATTTTCTGATTTTCTGATTTTCTGATTTTCTGATTTTCTGATTTTCTGATTTTCTGATTTTCTGATTTTCTGATTTTCTGATTTTCTGATTTTCTGATTTTCTGATTTTCTGATTTTCTGATTTTCTGATTTTCTGATTTTCTGATTTTCTGATTTTCTGATTTTCTGATTTTCTGATTTTCTGATTTTCTGATTTTCTGATTTTCTGATTTTCTGATTTTCTGATTTTCTGATTTTCTGATTTTCTGATTTTCTGATTTTCTGATTTTCTGATTTTCTGATTTTCTAATTTTCTGATTTTCTGATTTTCTGATTTTCCGATTTTCTGATTTTCTGATTTTCTGATTTTCTGATTTTCTGATTTTCCGATTTTCTGATTTTCTGATTTTCTGATTTTCTGATTTTCTGATTTTCTGATTTTCTGATTTTCTGATTTTCTGATTTTCTGATTTTCTGATTTTCTGATTTTCTGATTTTCTGATTTTCTGATTTTCTGATTTTCTGATTTTCTGATTTTCTGATTTTCTGATTTTCTGATTTTCTGATTTTCTGATTTTCTGATTTTCTGATTTTCTGATTTTCTGATTTTCTGATTTTCTGATTTTCTCATTTTCTGATTTTCTGATTTTCTGATTTTCTCATTTTCTCATTTTCTCATTTTCTCAGTATTCTTCTTCTTATTTTATAATTTTGTAATTTTTTTCATTTTTTTTAAAATTACAATAGCTTTCGATTTCCCACATTTGAATATATTTTCGACATTCGGCTTTCGACTATCATTTTGTGATTCTTGACTTTTACGTTCGATTTTCGATTTTCGACTTTCGACTGTCGACCATTTTGAAATAAACTTTCGACTTTCCGCCAACGATTTTCAACTTTTTACTTTTGACTTTTCACTTTTAAATTTTGACTATCGACTGTCGACTTTCGTTTTTCGACTTTCGACTTTCGACATTTCGACTTTCTACTTTTGACTTTCGACTTTCGACTTTCGATTATCGACTTTTCGATTTGAGAGATACGACTTTAGACTTTCGACTTTGATTTTCAATTTCCGGCTATCGACTCTTTTTGACTTTTGAATTTTGACTTTCGACATTTGACTTTTGACTTTCAATTTGTGACTATCGGCTATCGACTTGTGGCCTCAACTTTTGACACCTTTGATTTTAAACTGTCACTTTTCGACTTTTACGTAGGATTTTCTATTGTCGTGTTTTGACTTTTGACTTTGCAGTTGTGACTTTTGATTTTCCACTATCGACTCTCAATTTTCAAAAATAGAGCTTCGACACTCCCATCTTTCGATTTTCAATCTTCGAATTTCAATAATCAAATTTCAATAGGTTATTTTCCAATTAAAACTTTGGACTCTCGACTTTTGACTATCAATATTCGATTTTTCACTTTCGACTCTCAATTTTTGACTTTCGATGTTCGACTTTTCTTCTTTCAAAATTTGAATGGTCTAAGCTTCATAGTTAAATTTACATCAGAATTAAGCAGTATATTTTCGTATTTCCCTGCATCGCTAGTGAAGAAAACATGCATGCCCAGCAAAACTTTCCTCATTTTGCAAAGATCAATACGGGGGTGGGTGTTTGTTTGCCATGGTCGGTGAAAATTTTAGTCGCAAGCTGCAAGCTTTGGAAAAATTAAAAAAAAAACTCCCACAAACCCCAGAGAGTTTCCGGTCTTGAAAGCTACTGTTGGGTTGCGTTAATGTGTACAGTTCTGAGTTTTTTTTTTGCATTTCTACTACCTCCGGAGTTTGCGATCGATTTCCGTAAGCATATTCGGCGTAAACGTGCTTATGCGTCGTTCTGGTTCTGGTTTGTCGATGGTTAAAAGGGAAAAATGTTGAAAGTCTGACCGAGAAACGACAGGAGACTTGAGGAAAGATAGCAATCCTTTGTTATGAATATTGATTATGTGTCAGCAATGTGAGATGATATGGTTCGGTGAAAATATGGAAAGGCAGGGCCCAGGTCCTTGATTGATTCGTTTTGGGAGGTTTACCCGAGATCAGTGATGAGGCGTTGTTCGATGGAAATCATCCATATAACATGAACGTCTGATTTTGACGTCTTTCTTTAGATTCTAGTTTAGCTTTAGTTTAACTTTTGGTTCCGTTGAATGAAAACTATGGCTCGAAGTACCAACTTTAGTACAGTGACTATAAAAAATTGTAAAAAAACAAGAATCAAACTCGAAGGACCACTTTCAAAAAAACCTGTTCCAGGAATGAGTTTATGTACATTTTTCCGCAACCACAATCCGGCTCGAAGGACCAATTTGTGAATTAACCAGAATTCTGATTCAAGTACGATGATCCTCCCTACCAAAATTTCCCACCTACTTAAGAAGATGGTCAGAAACAGCTCCCCAACGTTCATTATTAAGGAGCAGAAGGAAAAAAAAATACAGTCGTTACCGAGGCAGCAGCAGCAGCTCTCAGCTGGGCTTTTAATTACATTCGAGAATTATTATTATTTCAACTTCCCAGCTTCCCATGGCAAAAACTAACAAACGGCTAGTAGAAGTTGTTGATCTTTTGCTTCAGCCTTTCAAGGAAAAGTAACAATTTGTGATGCCACAAGTTGGCCGGCGGCAGAAAGCCACCACACTAAGCGGAGCAAAAGCATCAGAAGCAGCTGGGTTCCACGGACCGGTCGGAAAGTTAATTAGCGTACAATGAGTAAGTAGGTGTGTGGGTGTGTAAGTTAGTGTGTATGTAAGTATTTTTCTTTCCCTGCGGAGTTTCAACAATAAAGGCGATGCTTTCCGGTGACTTATTCTTGTGCGAAAACGGAGCCTCCGGGGCGAATTTGCTTCGTTTTTCAAATGAGCGAATGTCAAAATAATTCGAGTCAAGAGCACCGTGAAATAATTACTGTCACGAACACAGATGTTTCCAGGTTAACATTAGGATGACAAATTTCCATGAAAATTGAAATACAACTCAAATAGAATTCCAATCAAAAACAGTTATCTTAAAAAAAAAACAAATCAGATGTCAGAAGTCAAAAATCAGAAGTAGGAAGTCAAAAGTATAAGTCAGAAAACAGAAGTCAGAAGTCAGAAGTCAAAAGTCAGAAGTCAGAAGTCAGAAGTCAAAAGTCAAAAGTCAGAAGTCAGAAGTCAGAAGTCAGAAGTCAGAAGTCAGAAGTCAGAAGTCAGAAGTCAGAAGTCAGAAGTCAGAAGTCAGAAGTCAGAAGTCAGAAGTCAGAAGTCAGAAGTCAGAAGTCAGAAGTCAGAAACAGAAGTCAGAAGTCAAAAGTCAGAAGTCAGAAGTCAGAAGTCAGAAGTCAGAAGTCAGAAGACAGAAGACAGAAGACAGAAGACAGAAGACAGAAGACAGAAGACAGAAGACAGAAGACAGAAGACAGAAGACAGAAGACAGAAGACAGAAGACAGAAGACAGAAGACAGAAGACAGAAGACAGAAGACAGAAGACAGAAGACAGAAGACAGAAGACAGAAGACAGAAGACAGAAGACAGAAGGCAGAAGACAGAAGACAGAAGACAGCAGACAGAAGACAGAAGACAGAAGACAGAAGACAGAAGACAGAAGACAGAAGACAGAAGACAGAAGACAGAAGACAGAAGACAGAAGACAGAAGACAGAAGACAGAAGACAGAAGACAGAAGACAGAAGACAGAAGGCAGAAGACAGAAGACAGAAGACAGAAGACAGAAGACAGAAGACAGAAGACAGAAGACAGAAGACAGAAGACAGAAGACAGAAGACAGAAGACAGAAGACAGAAGACAGAAGACAGAAGACAGAAGACAGAAGACAGAAGACAGAAGACAGAAGACAGGAGACAGAAGACAGAAGACAGAAGACAGAAGACAGAAGACAGAAGACAGAAGACAGAAGACAGAAGACAGAAGACAGAAGACAGAAGACAGAAGACAGAAGACAGAAGACAGAAGACAGAAGACAGAAGACAGAAGACAGAAGACAGAAGACAGAAGACAGAAGACAGAAGACAGAAGACAGAAGACAGAAGACAGAAGACAGAAGACAGAAGACAGAAGACAGAAGACAGAAGACAGAAGACAGAAGACAGAAGACAGAAGACAGAAGACAGAAGACAGAAGACAGAAGACAGAAGACAGAAGACAGAAGACAGAAGACAGAAGACAGAAGACAGAAGAAAGAAGACAGAAGACAGAAGACAGAAGACAGAAGACAGAAGACAGAAGACAGAAGACAGAAGACAGAAGACAGAAGACAGAAGACAGAAGACAGAAGACAGAAGACAGAAGACAGAAGACAGAAGACAGAAGACAGAAGACAGAAGACAGAAGACAGAAGACAGAAGACAGAAGACAGAAGATAGAAGACAGAAGACAGAAGACAGAAGACAGAAGACAGCAGACAGAAGACAGAAGACAGAAGACAGAAGACAGAAGACAGAAGACAGAAGACAGAAGACAGAAGACAGAAGACAGAAGACAGAAGACAGAAGACAGAAGACAGAAGACAGAAGACAGAAGACAGAAGACAGAAGACAGAAGACAGATGATAGAAGTCGAAAATCAGAAGTCAGAAGTCAGAATTTTCGACTTTTCGGCATTTTAACTTTTCGACTTTTTGACTTTTCGACTTTTCGATTTATCGACTTTTTGACTTTTCGTCTTTACGACTTTTCAATTGTTCGACTTTTTGACTTATCGACTTTTCGACTTCTCGACTTTTCGACTTTTCAACTATTCGACTTTCGACTTTTCGTCTTTTCGACTTGTCGACTTTTCGACTTTTCGACTGTTCGACTTTTCGACTTCTCGCCTTTTTGACTTGTCGACTTGTCGACTTATCGACTTTTCGACTTTCCAACTTTTCGTCTTTTCGACTTTTAGATTTCGATTTTCGATTTTGGACTTCTGGACATTGGACTTGATTTTAGTTTTTTTTGACTTTTCGACTTTTTGACTATTTGACTTTTCGACTTTTCAACTTTTATACTTTCCTACTTTTTGACTTTTCATCTTTTCGACTTTCCTATTTTTCGAATTTCGACTTTTCGACTTATCGACTTTTCGACTTTTCGTCTTTTCGACTGTTCAACTTTTCGACTTTTCAACCTTTTTGTTTTTTTTACTTTTCGACTGTTCGACTGTTCGAATTTTCAACTTTTCGACTTTTCGAGTGTTCGACTTTTCGACTTTTCGACTTTTCGATATTTTGACTTTTTGGCTTTTCGACTTTTCGACTTTTCGACTTTTCAACTTTTCAACTTTTTGACTTTTCGACTTTTCGACTTTTCGACTTTTCGACTTTTCGACTTTTCGACTTTTCGACTTTTCGACTTTTCGACTTTTCGACTTTTCAACTTTTCGACTTTTCGACTTTTCGACTGTTCGACTTATCGACTTTTAAACTTTTCAACTATTCGAATTTGCGACTTTTCAACATTACAACTTTTCGACATTTCGACTTTTCGACTTTTCGACTTTTCGAATTTCGACTTTTTGACTTTTCTACTTTTCGACTTTTCGACTTTTAGACTTTTCGACTTTTTGACTTTTCGCTTTTTTGACTTTTGGACTTTTGAACTTTTCGACTTTTGGACTAAGACTTTTAGACTTTTCGATTTTTCGACTTTTCGACTGTTCGACTTTTCGACTTCTTTCCGACTTTTCGCCTTTCGGCTTTTCAACTTTTGGACTGTTGGACTTTCGACTTCCGAATTTCGACTTTTGGACTTTTGACGTTTGGATTTTTTGACTTTTCGACTTTTGGACTCTTCGACTTTTCGACTTTTCGACTCTTCGACTTTTCGACTGTTGAACTTTTCGACTTTTCGATTTTTCGACTTTTGAACTTTTCGATTCAGGACTTCGACTCTTCGACTTTTCGACTTTTCGTGTTCTCGCATTTCGACTTTTGGACTATTGGACTTTTCGACTTTTTTATTTTTCGACTTTTTGACTTTTGGACGTTTGGACTCTTCGACTTTTCGACTTTTCGACTTTTCGACTTTTGGAATTTCAGACTTTTAGACTCTTCGACTTTTCCACTTTTCGACTTTTAGACTTTTCGACTCTTCGATTTTTCGACTTCTTTTCGACTTTTAGACTCTTCGATTTTCAAATTCTTTTCAACTTTTCGTCTTCCCGCTTTTCGAATTTTGGACTTTTAGAATTTGGAACTTTTGAACTTTAAGACATTTGGACTTTTAGACTTTTGTTTTTCGAGATTCGACATTTGACAGTCAACTATTTTATAACTTTGTCTTTCGTCTCAGACTTTTGACAAAGAACGGTGATTTTTGACTTCATTATTGATTTTTTTTCTTATTTTCGTCTTTATCTTTCGATTATCAAAATCTTTTCTATTTTCCGATAATCGACAATCGATTTTCGACTATCAATCCAAGAATTTCTAGTGACAGCATTAGAAATCATTCGTTCTACATTTGACTTTCGACTGTAGAAGTTTGACTTTCTACTGTCAACTTTTAACTAATTTTTTAATTCGAACTTTTGACGTTCGAAATTCGAAAGCAGAGAAGTCGATAGCAAACTATCGACTTTCGAGCTGGAACTTCTGACTATCGAATTTTGACTTTTGGTTTCGTTTTTCTTGTCTAGATCTTAATTTTTTATAATTTCGATATTTGTTTTTCAAATTTTGATTTTCGATTATTAAAGTTCCGATTCAATGTACAATTGTCATAGACTTTTTTACTTAAGCGTGTAGATTTTAGACTTCGAGTGTCAAATGTCGACTTTGAAAGTTGGATGTTGATTACAAATTGCGAAAGTCGACGTTCCATAACTTTTGATATTTGAATTGAGATTTTCGATATCGAAAGTTTATGTCGATTGCGGAAGTCGAATATCGATTATTCACCTCGGTTTTGACATTTGAATATAATTTTCCGACTTCGAAACTAGAATATAGGCGGTCAAAAATCGAAAAGCGACAGACGAAGGTCGAAATAAAAATAAATAGTCCATATTTTTAAACTTATCAAAAAACGTTCGAAAAAGTCAGATAAGGATCATTTTTCGAATTTCAAATCAGCTAATTATGGCCTGTAAAACATCAGCAGATTTCGTTTACCCTTCCTAAACCCTTTCTGGATCACCATTTGTGATGATGGAAAGGATTATTCGGATGATTGACAATTAAATCGCAACCTTAAGCAGAATGGAACATAACATAATGACAGGACAAAGAAAATTTACTCCTGGGCAGCTTATTTCGAATCCCGAAGCCGGCTCAAATTTGTGCAAATGCGTGTCCTGGAGGTCCGAAAAATGGGACTAACTAATTGAAATGTTCTGTTCATTTTGCTTTCCAGGGGCCTAGTAGCTGTTGTGCTTTTGTTTTTTGCCAGTTTCCAACAAATTTTTTAATGCGTTTTTAATCACTCCCTTGTGATGGCTTGACGTAACAAAAAAAACAGGCGAGGAAGTCTGTGCGGATCCGGAAAAAGGGAAGGAAGGTTGTTTCCGGTCCAATTATCGCAAAACAAAAACGGCACATGGCATTGTGAAGATTCGGCCTGGTGCCGG
Source organism: Uranotaenia lowii (assembly GCF_029784155.1). Classification (NCBI taxonomy): domain Eukaryota; kingdom Metazoa; phylum Arthropoda; class Insecta; order Diptera; family Culicidae; genus Uranotaenia; species Uranotaenia lowii. The sequence goes on along the minus strand of NC_073691.1, from coordinate 15,771,198 downwards.
TCGTAAATTGTTATTCGGTTTCGATTTGAATGGAGTTCATTAACGATTGTAGGGCCAAATTATGACTAGGTCATTCTATGGAAGTAAAGCCGATTGTAATTAAGATTATTTCGAATCATTGTTCTTTTTTTTGCTTTTCGAAGACATCCAATCATAAGACTGTTGATATCAAAGAACACGAATTTTGATAGTAAGTTGTTTAATGACACCAAGACTGCAAATTTATAGGAAAATTTTAAAATGTCTCGATAGAAAGATGTTTGATTTTGATGATAATATGCCTTTTTTTTTAATTTTCATATTCCAAAAAGCTGGAAGCAAACATAAACCATACTGCTGAAAACTTGACAAGCTGCCTCATATCTGTCCACACTGCCAAATTTTTAGTAAATAAACAAACAGCCAACAACCGAATCTCGATGGTTTTCCTATGACGTCAATTCTGTTTCACCATTCTTCACCCAAACCAATACTCTTCTGCCCCTTTTTCATCTCTCAAAAATAAACCGGTAATATCCGTGAAATGAGAAAAAAACAATTCTCCCGGCATTCGAAGCCGCAAAACATCGATTATGGGGAACCAAGTTTTGGTTGGGTAAACTACAAACAGTAGGGCAAAGTCAAAATCACACCAGTAGCAATCCTTTGATCCAAAATAGGGGGGGAGGGGAAATTTCCCCAAACTAAACGTTTTTGGACCATAAATCTCCACACTTGGGCCACTTTTGATCGCGCCACTTTTTGATGGTCGGCTCCGATTAGTGCTGCATTTAATAGTTCCCGGCTTGACCACCGGAACTTAATCGCAGCGATTTTTAGGAAGAGCAAATTTTCGACGGTAATAATCGGCAAAGGTTAGGATTTCGGGAAGTAACCTTTGCGAGAATTGAAATAATTAACGAAGACATTACATTTTCAATATTCCACTTTTGACATGAGACTGTCGAGTTCGACTTTCGATTTTAACTTTCGACATTCAAATGTTGACTATCGACTTTCCACAATCGACATGTCCAAAGTCTAATGTAGAAGGTCAACAGACAAAATTCGAATGTTCTAAAAAGAAAAGAGCAAGAGATGACATGAAAGTCGACATTCGACTCCCACAGTCGGGAATTATTATCCAAAATTGAATGAGGAAAATCGATAGTCAAAATATTTTTGACATTTTTGTCGTTTTTGAAATTTTTAACATTTTTGACATTTTTGACATTTTCGACATTTTGCCATTTTTGACATTTTTAAATTTTTGACATTTTTGACATTTTTGACATTTTTGACATTTTTAACATTTTTGACATTTTTGACATTTTTGACATTTTTGACATTTTTGACATTTTTGACATTTTTGACATTTTTGACATTTTTGACATTTTTGACATTTTTGGCATTTTTGACATTTTTGACATTTTTGACATTTTTGAAATTATTGACATTTTTGACATTTTTGACATTTTTGACATTTTTGACATTTTTGAAATTTTTGACATTTTTGACATTTTTGAAATTTTTGACATTTTTGACATTTTTGACATTTTTGACATTTTTGACATTTTTGACATTTTTGACATTTTTGACATTTTTGACATTTTTGACATTTTTGACATTTTTGACATTTTTGACATTTTTGACATTTTTGACATTTTTGACATTTTTGACATTTTTGACATTTTTGACATTTTTGACATTTTTGACATTTTTGACATTTTTGACATTTTTGACATTTTTGACATTTTTGACATTTTTGACATTTTTGACATTTTTGACATTTTTGACATTTGTGACTTTTTTGACATTTTTGACATTTTTGACATTTTTGACATTTTTGACATTTTTGACATTTTTGACATTTTTGACATTTTTGACATTTTTGACATTTTTGACATTTTCGACATTTTTGACATTTTCGACATTTTTGACATTTTTGACATTTTTGACATTTTTGACATTTTTGACATTTTTGACATTTTTGACATTTTTGACATTTTTGACATTTTTGACATTTTTGACATTTTTGACATTTTTGACATTTTTGACATTTTTGACATTTTTGACATTTTTGACATTTTTGACATTTTTGACATTTTTGACATTTTTGACATTTTTGACATTTTTGACATTTTTGACATTTTTGACATTTTTGACATTTTTGACATTTTTGACATTTTTGACATTTTTGACATTTTTGACATTTTTGACATTTTTGACATTTTTGACATTTTTGACATTTTTGACATTTTTGACATTTTTGACATTTTTGACATTTTTGACATTTTTGACATTTTTGACATTTTTGACATTTTTGACATTTTTGACATTTTTGACATTTTTGACATTTTTACATGTTAAGGTGACTCACTTTAACCCGTGGTCCACGATTCTCCACTCTCCATTTTTTTTTAATTTTTAAGATTTTTTAATTTTGAATAGGATAAGGCATAAAAATCTGCAGAGAGTTTCGCTTTTCTAGTTCCAACTTTATCATTAATTTCCGGAAGGGTTTAATGAACCACTCTCTTGTGGAACTTTTGCGTTCCATTGGAAGCAATCAGCTCAAGCAGACAAATGTTTCCTTTTTTCTCGTCAGTAAACCACAGCTCGCTCAAACACATGGCACACAGCCAACCCACAAAGGCCCATATGCATTGGCTGGCAAGCCAGATCCGTGGCTTCACTCTAGTTTAATTGATTTAATTGTTTGCCTTCTGGAAAAAGAAGAAAATTCTGCTCACCCGCCATAACCACCACAGCCATTCAATTCATCTGCTTCGGAGCCGGAAGGAAAAATGAAACGAAACCGAGACAGAATGATGAACTGCTTGTGAAAAGTGCTACTCTCATCAGTAACAACCCGGTTCGGTCTACAACCGGATGGCAAAAATTTGTAGAGAAAAAAGAGAAAACCCTGAAGATTGTAGGAGGATTTTCAATCCATCAGTTAACCACGGTTCCAGACAGCAAATTTTCGTTCAGAAAAATCTCTTTCCCACGACGGACGGACTGAAGCTCAACATTTTCTTCCGTCCGCTTTAGGAAAACTGGATACAGTCAGCACATAAAACCGCACATCACAAAAGGGGGAATCCCTAGTCTTCTCCCAACTTTGATTCAAATTCTTCAGACCCCTCCACCTCGAATGTGAAACAACTGGGACCGATCTGCGTAAAATTTCGGTACAGGAACGTCATAAATCCTACCGGGTTATTGTTTACTTACTCCCAAAGAATGAATCCGTACCCGGATTGATGTTGATGAGGTGCGATTCGATGGAAATTTGTCCTCACCCTCCAGACATCTCAGACATTTGTTAAATGAAAGATTCGTCACAATTTAACTCCAGAAAAGTTTCACGTGATCTCACTAGAGGATATAGAATTTACAATTCGCTGAAAAGTTGATCGACCATTCATTTACCCATGGTATGGTCGTGAATTCAGATTTTTTGAAAAACGCTTTGAAGTTTGAAAGATTGATATTTTTAAGGCAATTTGAAAGCCAAGTGAGTTTCCGAGTAGTAACACAAATGAGTTCTCGTTGGAACTCAGAAGTGTTCCCGTAGGATCTCAAATGAGTTCCCATAGGAGCTAAAATGAGTTCTCGTAGGAACTCAAATGAGTTCTTATAAGACATCAAATGAGTTCCCGTAGAAACTCAAATGAGTACACGTAGAAACTCAAATGAGTTCCCGAAGGAACTCAAATGAGTTCCCGTAGGAACTAAAATTAGCTCCCGTAGGAATTCAAATGAGCTTCCGTAGAAACTACAAAGAGTTCCCGTAGGAACTCCAGCGCCACTGTAGGATCTCAAGTGAGGTTCCGTGTAGAATCTCAAGTAAGTTCTCGTGAAGGAACTCAAATGAGTTCCCGTTTAAGAACTCAAGTTATTTTCCGTGTAGGAATTCAATTGATTTCCCGTGTAGTGGCTCAAGTGAGTTCTGGTAAGAAATCATAAGAATTCGTTTTAGGGAATCGAGTGAGTTCCCATGAAGGAGCTCAAGTGAATTCCCATGTAAGATCTCGATGAGTTGTCGTGTAGAACCTCAGGTGAGTTCCCGTGTAGGAACTCAAGTGAGTTCCAGTGCAGGAACTCAATAGATTTCCCGTGTAGTGACTCAAGTGAGTTCTCGTAAGAAATCATAAGAATTCGTTTTAAGAAATCGAGTTAGTTCCCGTGTAAGAGCTCAATGAGTTCTCGTGTAGAAACTTAAGTGAGTTCCCGTGAAGGATCTCAAGTTGGCTACCGTGTAGGATCTTAAGTGAGTTCCCGTCTAGGAACTCAAGTGAGTTCCCGTGTAGGAACTCAAGTGCGTTCCCGTGTAGCAACTCAAGAGAGTTTCCTTGTAAGAACACAAGTGAGTTCCCGTGTAGGAGCCAAATTAGTTCTCGTGTAGAAAGTGAGTTCTCGTGCAAGCTCTCAGGTGAGTTCTCTAAGGAAATCATATGTGTTTACGTGATTTTTGACATTTTTGACATTTTTGTCATTTTTGTCATTTTTGATATTTTGGACATTCTTGAGCATTATTGACAATTTTGACATTTTTGCATTTTTTTGACATTTTTGACATTTTTGAAATTTTTAACGTTTTTAACATTTTTGAAAATTTTGTAATTTTCGACATTTTTCACATTTTTGACATTTTTAATATTTTTAACATTTTAACATTTTTGACATTTTTGACATTTCTAACATTGATCACATTTTCAATAATTTCGACATTTTTGACATTTTTGGCATTTTTGATATTTTTGTCATTTTTCCTGTGTGAATTCATAGGAGTTTGGGAGACTCTGTGGGTACTCAATGGACCTTCTGTTGTAAAAAAAATTAAAGGAGTTACTTTTGGAATTTGAAGGAATTATTTTTGAAACTCAATCGAGTTCCTGTGGAAATTCAAAGGAGTTCCTTTAAAAATTCGATGGATATCCTATAGGAACTCAAAGCAGGTCTTGTTGAAACGGAATAGAATGAGAGCTTGAAGTTTTATCTGTTGGAAAAAGTTCCTGTGTGAATTAAAAATAGTTTTTGTGGATACTTGATAGAGTTTCTATGGGAACTTTCAGGAATTTCTCGGTATATCAAAATTTTTCTTGTAAACTCAAAATTCCTGTCTAAGCTCAAAATAGTTTCTGTTGCATCTCACAGAAGATCCTGTAGAATTTAAAGGAGTTCGAAATGAAAATTCGAAGGAGTTCCTGTTTGAGCTCACAGAAATTCCTGTAGAAACTCAAAGGAGTTTCTTCGGGATCTCAAGAAATTCCTGTGAGAGCTCAAAGGAGTTCCTATGAGAAACCAAGAGCTCTTGTGGAAACTAGATCGAGTTTCTGAGGGACCTCAAATGGAATCATGTGGAAACTCACTGAGATCCTTCATAAACTTTAAAGAGTTACTGTGGAAACGCAAATAAGTTCCTATGATAACTCTAGGGAATTCCTTTGGGTACTTTGAGGAGTTCATGTTCATAACAATTTCTGTGGGAACTCAAAATAATTCCCACGGAAACTTTAAGGAATTACTGGGGGAATTCAAAAGTGATTCTGCAGGATTTTAAAGAACTGTACGAAGGAATTCAAAGGATTTTTTTTAATTTAAGGAGATTCTGTAGAATCAACTTTTGATTGTGTAAAATATAAACAATCTAAAACTATTCTATCAACATTCGATTGCACCTCCCAAATCCGGATCAACCCAAAAAATGCTCCACTGCAAATGATTTATCGAGAAGCAGCTCAGATTTTCGCGATAAAACTGACTGACTGCACCCTGACCGATGAAGTGGTCGTTCTGTTACTTTTTCTCCACTTGCGTTCATTTTTTCCACTCCTCGCGAGAAACGAGAGCTATTTTCAGCAAACACGCGGCTCTGTGGTAAGTGCACGAACAAATCATATGAAAGTAATCAAGTAAATAAAAGAAGTAAAAAAAACGCAAGAAACATCCTCAAACAGTGAATCGATCTCAAGTGCAGCTGTGAAACCTAGATCCAAAAAAATAAAAGGAAAAACAAGAAATCTGCTCCAACAACAAACATATAAGTCGAGTGAAATTGTCGGATCTCGTGATCGTTTACAAATTGTTGCCCTAGCCTGTGCAGTAGTGTAGTAAAAGTGTAGAAGAGGAAAATGATTAGCAGCCAGTCGGGTGATGGGTGTTTTTCAAGTTTCAAGTGTGCCAAGCCAAACGATGTCGATCAATCGACCACATTGTTTATTGCAATTTCACTGGTTTTTTTTCTCACCCATTCCTCTTGAATGGGTTTCAGATTTTGGTAGCAGATAGAATGATTCGTTTATCTGTAGATGTGGTATGATGATTGGAACGATTTGGGAACAGATTTTCGACGATGCAATCGGATTTGTTTATTTTGTGGAAAAAATTAAACTGGGAAAAATGATTTGAACGACTTTGTGGAAATAAATTTGAGAAAAATACATTTAATGTAGTTTATTTGGATTAACGGGCTCATAAAATGGAAAATCAATAAACCTACTCTACGCTTAGCAATCATCAATCACTTTATGGCTAAGGAAATGTGGTGCGTTAACCTCATTTTTTCAACACCGACTGGACCAGTCACGTACCTGAAGTCGGCCGTTTTGGCGAGAATTTTATGGTTGTAAGCGTTAAATTTAACTTTTTCAAGTGGTCGATCGAAAGAAGTAAAAAGTTCGTCACGATTTGACTTCAGAAAAGTATCACCTGGTTTCACCAGAGAATATTAAATTAACCATTCGCTGAAATGTTGACCGACCATAGATTTACCCGAATGGTATGGTCATGAATTCAGATTATCCAGAAAAGCGCTTTGAAGTGTGAAAAATTTATATTTTTCAGTTAATTTGAAAGCCAAGTGAGTTCCAGAGTAGTAACACAAATTAGTTCCCGTAGGAGGTTTCCATAGGATCTCAAATGAGTTCCCGTAGGAACTCAAATGAGTTTTCGTAAGACATCGAATGAGTTCCCGTAGAAACTCCAATGAGTTCCCGTAGGAACTCCAATGAGCTCCCGTAGGAACCCAAGTGAGTTCCCATGAAGAAACTCAAGTGAGTTCTCGTGCAGGAAGTCAAGTGATTTTCCGTGTAGGAACTATATTGATTTTCCGTGTAGGGACTCAAGTGAGTTCCCGTAGGAAATCATATTTGTTTACGTGGAAATTTAAGTAAGTTACCCTCGGAAATGAATTGAGTTTCCGTTGGAACTCAGCTTGAATTTATAAGAAGATTTCATAAAAATAGGAAGACTAAACGTGTCATTTTTTTCGTAGGTATTTTTCCATTCCAAATAACTATATCGGGCGACTTGACTAGCCTCGAAAAGTTTTAATGATTGAGATCGCATAAAATTTTCCATGGCCTGAATAGGAATGAACGTTCTCACTTCATGTTAGCGTAATAATATGGTTCGGATTGCTGGTGATGTTTCCTACTGCGTTTACTGACGAGGAAAGAGTTAGAAAAAAAAAACTTTCGACATGACTAGTCATCGTCATCGTCGATGCTAGGGGTGGCTTCCAGAAGGTGTGATATTGACACGTGATGTGTAATTTGTTTAGGCTTTGCTTTGGGTGTGATTTCTTTGTCTAGTTTTTTTTTTCTGTTTTGACGTGGGTGAATTATCGATTTCTGTAGTCGAGCATGTTTGAGTTTCAACCCTCAAGGGTGTAATTTGTACAGAGTTGATAAGGTTTCAAAACCTAATTGGAAGGTTATGTTATAAAAGTTGGTCCTTCGAGCCCGTTCGTAGGACCATTCTTTTTTAACTCTTTTAATTCATAGTAGAAATTCATTATAAATAGTGTCGATGTCATTTCCACTTAATTAAAACAATTAACAGTTAAAACAATCCCCAACAAACTAAAATCAATTCTTTCCAATAAAATTGCACCCGAAGAGATCAATCGTTTCGCACAAAACCACGGTTCAAGTCGAAATTGATTCTTTCCCGTCACTTTAGCAGATTTTTCGTGAGTCCTGATGTTCCACACGGTCATTGAAGCTTTTCTTCGATGCTTCATCGTCTCTTTCCGAACAACAATAGTCAAGTCAACGTGCGACAAGCCGTTTATCGATCTCTGTGCTGAAGTTGTTCTTGGGTTTTTGTTTTATTTTTTGTTCCTGTCTTCCAAGGCCAGCCAGCTTTTCTTGCCGCCTCTAGAGACAAACCGGCGTGGACACTTTCATTCACGAAACCATTTTCATCGGCTCTCCCCTCGGGCTCGTTTGTCACACGTTTGGGGGGCTTTTCGAACATGATTGTTTTCTTGTTCATCTTCTGTTCCTTCAAATCTCAAACGGGGATTGAAGCGCTCGTTGGAGGAATTTTTTGTTCTTGCGCTTGACGAAGAAACAATCGAAAAGGAGAAGTTTCTGCTCAATTTATATGGACGCAGGACAGTGTGAATGGATTTTTCAGAAACATTTTCAGATTGTGAGGTTTCAGAACTGCTTAAGGTATTTCTATAAAAAGCGACAAAATTAGAACCAATCTTTTGTGAAATTTTGAAACTTTTAATTTGTGTGTAATTTTTGTCACTTTTATCATTTTTGTGTCACTTTTGTCGTTTTTGTGCCATTTTTGTATAATTGTTGTGTAATTTTTATGTCATTTTTGTGTCTTTTTTGTGTCATTTTTGTGTCATTACTGTGCCATTTTTGTGCAATTTATGTGCCATGTTTTTTGAAATTTTTGTGTCATTTTTATGTCACTTTTGTGTCATTTTAGTGTCATTTTTGTGTCATTTTAGTGTCATTTTGGTGTCATTTTTGTGTCGTTTTTGTGTAATGTTTGTGTCATTTTTGTGTCATTTTTGTGTCATTTTCGTGTCATTTTCGTATCATTTTTATGTCACTTTTGTGTCATTTGCGTGTCATTTTTGTGTCATTTTAGTGTCATTTTTGTGTCATTTTTGAGTCAATTAAGTGTCATTTTTGTGTCATTTTTGTGTCGTTTTTATGTCATATTTGTGTCATTTTTGTGTCATTTATGAGTCAAATTTGTGCAATTTTTGTGTCATTTTTGTGTCATTTTTGTGTCATTTTTGTTCCATTTTTATGTATTTTTTGTGTCCTTTTTTTCGTAATTCATCTGATATTTTTGTGTCATTTTTGTGTTAGCTTTGACTCATTTTTGTGTCATTTTTTGTTATTTTTGTGTAATTTTTGTGTAATTTTTGTGTCAATTTTGTGTCATTTTTGTGTCAGTTTTGTGTCATTTTGTGTCATTTTTATGTCATTTTTCTGTCATTTTCAAGTCAATTTTGTGTCATTTTTGTGTCTTATTCGTGTCATATTTGTGTCATTTTTGTGTCATATTTGTGTCATATTTGTGTCATATTTGTGTCATATTTGTGTCATATTTGTGTCATAATTGTATCATATTTGTGTCATATTTGTGTCATATTTGTGTCATATTTTTGTCATATTTTTGTCATATTTGCATCATATTTGTGTCATATTTGTGTCATTTTTGTGTCAATTTTGTGTCATTTTTGTGTCATTTTTGTGTCATTCTTCTGTCATTTTTTGTATTTTTTGTGTCATTTCTGTGGCATTTTTGTGTCATATCTGTGTCTTTTTTGTGTCGTTTTTGTGTCATTTTTGTGTCATTTTTGTGTTATTTCTGTGTCATTTTTGTATCATTTTTGTGTCATATTTGTGTATTTTTTGCCAACTTTTGTCATTTTTGTCATTTTTGTCATTTTTGTCATTTTTGTCATTTTTGTCATTTTTGTCATTTTTGTCATTTTTGTCATTTTTGTCATTTTTGTCATTTTTGTCATTTTTGTCATTTTTGTCATTTTTGTCATTTTTGTCATTTTTGTCATTTTTGTCATTTTTGTCATTTTTGTCATTTTTGTCATTTTTGTCATTTTTGTCATTTTTGTCATTTTTGTCATTTTTGTCATTTTTGTCATTTTTGTCATTTTTGTCATTTTTGTCATTTTTGTCATTTTTGTCATTTTTGTCATTTTTGTCATATCTGTGTCTTTTTTGTGTCGTTTTTGTGTCATTTTTGTGTCATTTTTGTGTTATTTCTGTGTCATTTTTGTATCATTTTTGTGTCATATTTGTGTATATTTTGCCAACTTTTGTCATTTTTGTCATTTTTGTCATTTTAGTCATTTTAGTCATTTTAGTCATTTTAGTCATTTTAGTCATTTTAGTCATTTTAGTCATTTTAGTCATTTTTGTCATTTTTGTCATTTTTGTCATTTTTGTCATTTTTGTCATTTTTGTCATTTTTGTCATTTTTGTCATTTTTGTCATTTTTGTCATTTTTGTCATTTTTGTCATTTTTGTCATTTTTGTCATTTTTGTCATTTTTGTCATTTTTGTCATTTTTGTCATTTTTGTCATTTTTGTCATTTTTGTCATTTTTGTCATTTTTGTCATTTTTGTCATTTTTGTCATTTTTGTCATTTTTGTCATTTTTGTCATTTTTGTCATTTTTGTCATTTTTGTCATTTTTGTCATTTTTGTCATTTTTGTCATTTTTGTCATTTTTGTCATTTTTGTCATTTTTGTCATTTTTGTCATTTTTGTCATTTTTGTCATTTTTGTCATTTTTGTCATTTTTGTCATTTTTGTCATTTTTGTCATTTTTGTCATTTTTGTCATTTTTGTCATTTTTGTCATTTTTGTCATTTTTGTCATTTTTGTCATTTTTGTCATTTTTGTCATTTTTGTCATTTTTGTCATTTTTGTCATTTTTGTCATTTTTGTCATTTTTGTCATTTTTGTCATTTTTGTCATTTTTGTCATTTTTGTCATTTTTGTCATTTTTGTCATTTTTGTCATTTTTGTCATTTTTGTCATTTTTGTCATTTTTGTCATTTTTGTCATTTTTGTCATTTTTGTCATTTTTGTCATTTTTGTCATTTTTGTCATTTTTGTCATTTTTGTCATTTTTGTCATTTTTGTCATTTTTGTCATTTTTGTCATTTTTGTCATTTTTGTCATTTTTGTCATTTTTGTCATTTTTGTCATTTTTGTCATTTTTGTCATTTTTGTCATTTTTGTCATTTTTGTCATTTTTGTCATTTTTTGTCATTTTTGTCATTTTTTTCCATTTTGTCATTTTTTTCCATTTTGTAAATTTTGTCATTTTTGTAATTTCTTACATTTTTGTGAGTTTCGTTAATTATTTGCTGAAAATTTGATAGAGCACTTTATAAACCGAATGGTATGATTATAAATTCAAATTTTTTGGATCTGATTTTTTTTACAATTTTAGAGCCAACAAAATCTAAAAACGTTTTCAACCTACCAATAAACTTCGTTCCACAAGGTTAAAAGAGCACGATTTCGCTTCACATCGGGTGAAATCATACAAAGTAAAACTGAAAAAATACTTACAATGAAAACCACAAATTCCATGGAATCGAAATGCTGAAAGCAAAACAACCAACGATGATCAAGCTGTAGAAAGGTAGAAAAAATCCTTCATTCCTCCCAACGTATCGTTTCGTTTCAAATATGTTTCCGTAAATACAATGTTTCCACAATTTCGTGCATTGCCAATGAATGGCGGCTCAATTCATTGGAAGCGGCGAAATTTTGGCCCACCAGGAAACGGTTTTTGTGGGATTCTAAAGTGTATGTGATGCGATTTTTTTCTACCATTTTTCCTTTTGTCTTCAATTTAGAATAATTTTTACCGACACTTTGTTGGAGATTATCTCCCACAAAGTATTCAATTCGAGTTGTTTCCTTTCGTATTTGAATAAACAATTTTTCCAATCCAATCTACCATCAAAAACCCATTTAGGGAAAAACAAAACCGAAAGAACAGCACGCGCCTGATCGTTTGAAATATTTGAATGGATTGTATGCAGAAAAGGATGGAATACCGCCTAAAGCGAAAGGGACTGGACTGGAATGCCTGCCTGGCTGCCTAGGATCCCACGACAAAGATGTACATTTTGTGGAATTTTCCGAACCCACTTCCATCCATTTCCCTTTTTCGAAAGGCTCCTGAAAGCTACACGATGTGAAAAGCTGCAGCAACATCGGAGAAGTACCAGCCAGGACACATGGAAAATGTCGGTCGGCCGCCGGAAAACAAACGTGCCCAGCAATCCAATCTCGCTTCGGGGTGAAATTGACTGAAAATGTGAGAGTGTGGATGCGGTTTCAACGATTCAATTTCAAGGGATCCCTCGAATCCGATGTGTGCATGTTTGAATTGTTCCATCTAGCAACGACTAGGAAAACGGCCGCTCGACTACGAAGTGTGTTTTGGATGGTTATGCCAAATTTACAACTCAATTGGGGTATTGAGAAGTTTTATTGATAGCACAATATTAAAGTTGTCACGTGAGTTTGAGGTTTAAACAACCTTCAGACCAAATTTAATCGAATCCGGCTCGAAGGACCACAACATTTAGTTAATTAAACAAACTGATACTATGTGAATGTTTTTCTTTAAAGGGTTCTTCGAACCGGTTCAAAGGACCTCAATAAACCGAACATTGTCCATGTTCAATTCCATCTGACATCAAAACTCTTGAGACTGAATCCGGCTCGAAGGACCAAACTCGACAAATCTTTTATTACTAATCTGCATATTTTGCAACCATAACCACAACTCGAAGGAAGTCATTCAGCTTTGAGGTCAAACCAATTGATAATTCAGGTGGACATCGATCCACAACCAAATCTGCATCTAATAAATTGTGCCCCATCCTAATTGAATTAAACCTTGCTTCCACAGAAAAGAAAATGACCGAGAATAAAATATGCAAAACAAGGGGGAATAGTTAGCTTGCTTGCAATCAGTTTTGATAATCGTCTTTCCGTTGTTCTGTTGTTAGTTTTCTTACGGATGTTGATACTGGTGCTGATGCCATTGCCAATGCAAATGCAAAGTTGGAATCTAAAATCATAAAATTAAATTTGCATAACAAGAGAGAAGATCGAGGTTTGCTGCACACTTTTGTTCAAACTAAAGTGGTTTGAGGAATGCAGAGTTCCAAGCTAATGTATGGTTTGCTCCCATCGGGTTTGAGTGCATCGCTGTACAGATCTTCTTATTCACCTAACCAAGTTACCCGGTTTGTGGTTGAAACCCGGAAGAACTTGGGAATATTTTATGTTTTGTTATGTTTTTCTTCACCCCAGTCGAATGCGTTTCCGGAGGAATTCGTATCCATTTTTATTTCTTCCCTGCCCGGGAGCTTTTATGATTTTCCGAAATGCAGTTCAGTGCTGACGTGAGTTGGCAGCGATGTCACATTCCTGTGTGTGTGCGGAATCACATTTGCAAGTTTTTTTTTCTTTCGATTTGTTTCTGGAGAAACAAACCGAGCGATGAATTTTTTCGCTCGCTTGTTTATTAAGTTACTTGTGAGTTATTTCACGATAGCTTCTGTACGGATGAGCAAAAATGGAAATCTTTGATAACATAAATTTTATTCAGGTAATAAGATTCTCTATAAGTATATCCGAGTGTTTTTTAAGACGAATATTCGAAAAAAATTTCACTCCATACAACTAACTATGTTGAATTAATTATGCTTTACTTATTTGTGTACCATTTTCGATCAATTGTTGAACCAATTTCGTATCATGATTTCATAAAAATTGTATTATATTTAAGCCTTATTTGTGCCATTTTCGAATAATTTTAGTGTCAATTGTATTGTTTTTGTATGATTTTTATATAATTATTGTTTTATGTTTGTGAAATTTTTGAGTTATTTTCGAGTCACTTTTGTGTCATTTTTATACCATTTTTTGATTCACTTTTGCATCAATTTTGTCATTTTGGTGTCATATTTGTGACATTTTTGTCGTTAAATGTCATTATTAAGCCATTTTTGTGCCATTTTTGTGTCATTTTTGTGTCATTTTTGTGTCATTTTTGTGTCATTTTTGTATCATTTTTGTGTCATTTTTGGGTAATTTTTGTGCCATTTTTGTGCCATATTTGTGTCATTTTTGTGTCATTTTGGTTTCATTTTTGCGTAATTTTTGTTCCTTTTTGTCATTTTTGTCATTTTCGTCATTTTTGTCATTTTTGTCATTTCTGTCATTTTTGTCATTTTTGTCATTTTTGTCATTTTTGTCATTTTTGTCATTTTTGTCATTTTTGTCATTTTTGTCATTTTTGTCATTTTTGTCATTTTTGTCATTTTTGTCATTTTTGTCATTTTTGTCATTTTTGTCATTTTTGTCATTTTTGTCATTTTTGTCATTTTTGTCATTTTTGTCATTTTTGTCATTTTTGTCATTTTTGTCATTTTTGTCATTTTTGTCATTTTTGTCATTTTTGTCATTTTTGTCATTTTTGTCATTTTTGTCATTTTTGTCATTTTTGTCATTTTTGTCATTTTTGTCATTTTTGTCATTTTTGTCATTTTTGTCATTTTTGTCATTTTTGTCATTTTTGTCATTTTTGTCATTTTTGTCATTTTTGTCATTTTTGTCATTTTTGTCATTTTTGTCATTTTTGTCATTTTTGTCATTTTTGTCATTTTTGTCATTTTTGTCATTTTTGTCATTTTTGTCATTTTTGTCATTTTTGTCATTTTTGTCATTTTTGTCATTTTTGTCATTTTTGTCATTTTTGTCATTTTTGTCATTTTTGTCATGTTTGTCATTTTTGTCATTTTTGTCATTTTTGTCATTTTTGTCATTTTTGTCATTTTTGTCATTTTTGTCATTTTTGTCATTTTTGTCATTTTTGTCATTTTTGTCATTTTTGTCATTTTTGTCATTTTTGTCATTTTTGTCATTTTTGTCATTTTTGTCATTTTTGTCATTTTTGTCATTTTTGTCATTTTTGTCATTTTTGTCATTTTTGTCATTTTTGTCATTTTTGTCATTTTTGTCATTTTTGTCATTTTTGTCATTTTTGTCATTTTTGTCATTTTTGTCATTTTTGTCATTTTTGTCATTTTTGTCATTTTTGTCATTTTTGTCATTTTTGTCATTTTTGTCATTTTTGTCATTTTTGTCATTTTTGTCATTTTTGTCATTTTTGTCATTTTTGTCATTTTTGTCATTTTTGTCATTTTTGTCATTTTTGTCATTTTTGTCATTTTTGTCATTTTTGTCATTTTTGTCATTTTTGTCATTTTTGTCATTTTTGTCATTTTTGTCATTTTTGTCATTTTTGTCATTTTTGTCATTTTTGTCATTTTTGTCATTTTTGTCATTTTTGTCATTTTTGTCATTTTTGTCATTTTTGTCATTTTTGTCATTTTTGTCATTTTTGTCATTTTTGTCATTTTTGTCATTTTTGTCATTTTTGCCATTTTTGTCATTTTTGTCATTTTTGTCATTTTTGTCATTTTTGTCATTTTTGTCATTTTTGTCATTTTTGTCATTTTTGTCATTTTTGTCATTTTTGTCATTTTTGTCATTTTTGTCATTTTTGTCATTTTTGTCATTTTTGTCATTTTTGTCATTTTTGTCATTTTTGTCATTTTTCTCATTTTTGTCATTTTTGTACAATATTCGTGGCATTTTCGTCATTTTAGTCACTTTTGTGTCATTCTGCTGTGATTTCTGTGCCATTTTGGTCATTGTAGTAATTTTTTTTTCATTTTGTCACTTTTCTGTCATTTTTAAGTCATTTTGTCATTTTTGTCATTTTTGTCATTTTCTGTGTTTTTGTAATTTTTTGTCATTTTTGTGTCACTTTTGTGTCATTTTATCATTTTTGTCATTTTCTGTGATTTTTTAATTTTTTTGTCATTTTTGTCACTTTTGTGTCATTTTTGTGTCACATTTGTGTCATTTTTGTGACATTTTAATGTCATTTTTTTGTCCTTTTTGTATCATATTTGTGTTATTTTTGTGTTATGTTTTTGTCATTTTTGGTGATTTTCGTGCCACTTTTGTAGATATTACTTGTGTGTCATCATTTTTATGTTTTTTTCATGCCATTTTTTTGTTATTTGTGTCTTTTTTGTGTCACGGTTGTGTCATTATTTTTATCATTTTTGTATTAATTCCAAGTTATTTTTGTGTCATTTTTGTCGTTTTTGTAATTTTTGTTTTTTTTTTTGTAATATTTGAATATTTTGTAATTTTTTTCATTTTTGTTATTTTTTTTACAGTTTTGTGTCATTTTTATTTTATTTTTAGGTCATTTTTTTGTCATTTATGTTATTTTTGTATCATTTTCGTGTTATTTTTGTGTCACTTTTGTGTCTTTTTTGCCATTTTTGTAACACTTTTGTGAAATTTTAATGTCGTTTTTTATGTTGATTTGTGATATTGTTGTATCAAATGTGTGTCATCCTTGTGTAATTTTTGTGAAGCTTCTGTGTCACTTTTGTTTCATTATTCCAACACTTTTGAATTATTTTTATATCATTTTTGTGTTATTTGTTTCATTTATGTCATTTTTGTAATATTTGCCATTTTATGGTTTTTTTTTGTAATTTTAATTTTCTTTGTTATTTTTTTTCACTTTTGTACCATTTTTGTGTCTTATGTTTTCATTTTAATGTCATTTTAATGTCATTTTTGTAATTTTTGTTTTATGTTCGTTTTATTTTTGAGTCACTTTTGTGTCATTTTTGTATCACTTTTGGGTTATTTTTTTTGTCATTTTTGTCATTTGGGTAATTTTTTGTTATTTTTTTTGGAAATTTTTGTTTTTTTTTTGTAAATTTTAATCATTTTTGTGTCATTTTTGTTCAATTTTTGTTTCCTTTTTGTCATTTTTGTCATTTTTGTCGTTTTTTTCATTTTACTTCCAACCCATCCGTGGATTTCCACAATTCACAAGGAAAAAGAATAAGACTTAATTTTTGACGAATTTTGATTTTAATTTTTACTCAATTTTGAATTCAAGGGAAATTCACTTTGAATATGTTTGAATCAAATTTAAGAATTATGTGCTCAAAATTTCATACCTTTTTTTGTTCATTTTGATGAAATTTTGGTTAATTTTTTTCAATTTTTATTAAGTTTCTATTTAATTTCGTCCAAATTCTGTCAGCTTTTCACTCACTTGGGCTAGATTCTGTTTAATTTTTTAGTTAAATTGTGTTTCTTATTTTTTATTTGTTTTATTTTGGTTTATTATTTTTGTTTTATTTTACCTTAACTTTGGATTTTGTTTGACACAATGTTGACTTAAATTTTGATTAAATTAGGTTACATTTTATTTCAATTCAGTTTAGTTTGACAAAAGTAGACTATACTTTGTGTCCAAAATGAGTCAAAATAAAGCCTAAATTATTGTAAAATAAATAAACTCAAGTGAAGGCAAAACTCATTATTTGTTGAATTAAATGATTTTTTGTTTTACTCAATTTGGGTTCTAAGTTTTGGCATAATTAACATAGACTCAATTTTGGATCAAATTTTGCTCAATTATAACACAATCTTTCTAACCTTAATAAAATTTTGCTAAATGTTGACTCAACTTGAATATATTTTCTCTAAAGTTAACTTTCGTTTGACTCCATTTCAACACTCACTGTTTGTAGTTTATCGGCATTATGGAAATGTGGTGTCCTTTTAAGTAAAAATATTTTAAGACTAAGAAATTTTATAGGCGGATAATAAGTTAGGAGAAATGAAAGATGGTGAAATCAAGCGAGTTGAATTTTAATTTGAAGCATTTTTATCCCATACCAAATTTTTGTCCAGCACGGGCCAAATTTTCAATAAAATTGTCCAACTTTCCAATGAACTTCTGTCCGTCT
The DNA here is from genome assembly GCF_029784155.1 of Uranotaenia lowii. NCBI lineage: Eukaryota > Metazoa > Arthropoda > Insecta > Diptera > Culicidae > Uranotaenia > Uranotaenia lowii. The sequence continues at coordinate 15,753,536 of NC_073691.1, read as the reverse complement.
TAGTGCAATAGGAATCTTTCATACTTTTGAACTTTGAACAACCATTATCAACACATACCAAATTTTTAGTCAGCACTGGGCTGAAATTTGGTTTTGGTATGATAATGCTTCTAAATAAAGTTCTACTCGCTCATTTTCACCATCTTTATCTGTCTTTAAAATTTGAAAATCTTGAAATGTTCTTAATAAAAAGGACATCAATTTTCACCGAACAGAACTAACGGTGAGTAAATTCTGTATTAATATTCAATTTTCAGCTGACTTTTGCCATTACAATGCAATATGTGTCTTTCATTTAATACTCTTGAACTTTGAACAACCTCACCTTAGCTAAGTCGTTAAGCTAAATCCATAAACTACCGGGGCCTGGAACAAAAATGGCGAGCACGATCTGGTGTTGCGTTATCACGTTTGCTTACAGGACTTGACTCAAACCAAACGAAACCTGCAAACGCCCCGAAGCATCCCGGTGCGGAAGTTGGAAATTTTATGAATTGAAAAAGTGGCTACGTGCCAAGTACCTTTCATACGCCCACACACAAACACATCTCTTGCCGGGACACGTGGAACCGTGGAACAGCGCAGGAAAATTCCGATCATATTTACACCGGGCAATATGGTTGTAAAATGGCTTTATTGCTCTCCGTTCGTTTCGGAGCGTGTCGAGGAGAGCGCCCCGGGAGAATATTATGCTTCCATTTTCTGGACCAAACAGCTGCTTACCCATTATGATAGCATCCCACCTCAACAACACAACAACAGGTAATTGGATTCACCGATATCTTCCGTATTCATGAGAAAATGGGAGCTCCCTCGGAAAAACCACACGCATCCACACGATTTTCCTCCTACGTTGTTCCAGCTTCTAGAGTCTAACTACTGAAGCTAACAAAACAGCAAACCAAAAACCCATTTTCAGGAACCGGAAGCTTCCAAAATTTTCGATTCTAAAAGCGAGCTTTCGCTGGCTGTCGAATTTCTTGGATGAAAAATTGAGGGAACCCGGTGAGGTTGATGGTGCTGTGCTTAGAATACGGAAAGAAGCTGCGTTGCGGTTTTTGGGATTTTGGCTTCGGTTTCGGTAGAATCGATATATGCGTTTATTGAAAGGCGGTGAGCACGTGTGGACTACAGAAGGTTTCAATAACTTAGAACCAATAGCTTAAGGAACGTTTAACCAAGTGCAGCACTCGTTGGGACTACCATCTAGCAACAAGCACCTAGTGAAGATTTATAGGATTAGTTAAAAATAGTTCCTCAGTGGGCTCCTAAAATTAAAAAAAAATGCGAAAGGTATCTTTTTAAAAAAAATAATAAGAATTTACTACATCAAAAAGTTGTAAGACATGGCTTACATTCCTCATAATCTTCTATCAATCTTCATTACAACGTTGCAAAAAAGGGACGTGCTAAGAAATCGAAGTCTCGGATACTTAAATTGATCCCAAAACTACCAGAAGTTTCCAGGTCAATTTGTCGCTTGATTCCACTTCAGATTGATCAACTCTAGGGTGTTGTTCAGACGTTCAAGTTTGCTGTTTTCAGTCAAACATAGAAATCAAAATTTCTGGCTTTAATTCGGGGGGCCGGGGAAATTCTTCTCGAGCCCCTAAGAATATTTTTTTTAAATATGGCAACTTATGGAAAATAAAAACTCTTATTAGAGCTGTTGATTTCAAAATTCGATTCGAAATTTATTCAAAAACTAAATCAGCATCCAAAATTTACTAGTTAAGAAAAAAAACTAACATTATATATAAAAAATATTTCTTTATTGATAGCTTCGTATGTGCTTCAACAAAAGAGGAATAAATATTTCTCTCATAAGAATTGGAAAGTAACATTAAAATTTCAGACTTAGAATCTAGAATTTAAAATGAACCAAAAGAAGTAAACTCAAATTCTATGAAGATACGGATATAAGAGTTCAAGTACAAAATACGAGCCATAGAATCAGATTTTAATCAGAACCACAATTCAATTTTTGAGACACAAATTACAAATGCAACAATTACAATCAGAGCCAAAGAAAGAATTGCTAAACTTTTGATTAAAATTATAAATTTTATCTCAATTTTATATCCATAAACACATTAAAAATCGCTTTTTGTAATGAGTTAGAATTTTAAAATGTGATCTGGATTTAAAATTCCACATCAAATATTGTCCAAATGTAACAAGCTAGTTAGTCCAATTGTAACAAGAAATTAATTTGTAATCATAAAATCAGAATGTAGATACAATTTTCAAAACACATAATCAGTAATCATTAAATTAAAGATCAGATGAGCTTAGAAGTTTCAACAAATAATTCGAGTTGCCAAAATTAAGAAAACCAAGTAATTTAAAATTACAACAGAAGACTTGAAAATAACAATAAATTAAATTTCAATTTGTGATGAAAATAATCTGAGGACTATCAATTGGAAAATTATGTACTGAATGCAAGATATTTACTTCAGTAACAATTTTTTTTTAATAAAGTACATCAAAATCATTTGAAAAAAACTTCAGTTGAAAAAGTTTCAGTTTGAATTTCTAATCTATGATAGACATTTGAATGAAAAATTAATACAGAATCTCAGTATGGCCGATATCAGGCCCGTAGGAAGGACCGGTTCATGGAGGGGGGGGGGGGGGGGGGTTTAATGGCAATTTTTTTCCTATAACATTTTTTCTTAAACAATGCAAACACAAGTGGAAAAATGTATATGTACTAAGAACAAATAATTCAGGTTAAAGTTATTTTGCATTGAAAGATATTTATTTTTGAAAATAAATTCCATTAGTGCTTATTTATTTCATGAAGCTTCAAAAAATATGGGATCTTGTGATACAGCTCAGTTGATGAACCAGTTGTCTCCTGAACTGATTTCCGTGAGATCGAGCTCAAGAGTAAACATCGAATACAGAAACAAAAAAAGATTTTGAACGCTTCATTCAGAAAAAAAAACATGTTTTACTCACTTACATAAGCAAGCAAATTCATTTGAATCACAAGTATGGGTGAAAATGTATCAAATATACAAATATTCAGAAATAATAACAAAAAATAAGGTTTACGGTTCAAATCAGTTTTACTTTCTTATCTTGTTAAATCAATTAAAATTTAAGATTTTAGTTAGAACCTTTGAATTTGAATAATCTTCAACATATGTAAATAATGTTTAATAGAATTTCCAGCTGAATTTTTAACCTGAGGGTAAAAAACAAGTTCAACAATTTACATTTTACAATTTAAATCCTGTAATTAAAGATTACACAATTAAAATCTATATTTTTCAAAAAAACAAATTCTTTTTAATTAATCCAGATCTTATTTTTTATATGTGATTCTCACCAAGTTTGTGTTTCTAAACTGACTCTACTTGAATTTAAAATTTTAATTTTCAATCAAGAATCCAAATTATAAGACCGGGATCTCCTTCAATTTGAATCCTCAATTGAATTTTAAAATTGATTTTTAAATATTGATTTTAAAACATAAATTTGAGCCAGGCCCTTTGCGAAGGACTCGTTCATGGGGGGCGGTTTTTGAAATTCAAATTTAGCTATAAATACCAACAATACCAACATCTATATATATAAAAAGCAATTTCTGTATGTTTGTTTGTTTGTTTGTTTGTTTGTTCGTTTGTCCTCTATAGACTCAGCCGTCTTTAGAGCTAGAGAGCTGAAATCTGGCATGGATACTCATAAGGACCAGGAAGGATGAAAAATGTTTTCAGATTTTTGGATGACCCCTTCTGAAGGGGGTCGTCCATACAAGACAAATATTGTTTTCACGATATTGACGTTATTTTTCGTCGGATTGTGTTGAAAATTTGCACATAAGTGTTTTGAAAGACGAGCAATCGATTTCAGGTGTCTAATTTTGTGTAAGGGGACAGCCAAAGGGGTCGTCCATATCAACTGTTCGCTGTTTTTGCGATATTGACGTTATTATACATCGTATTTAGATGAAAATTGGTACACGATAGTTTTGAGAGACGTGCAATCGATTTGAGGTATCCAACTTAGTGTAAGGGGCCGGCAAAAGGGGTCGTCCATATTAAATTTTCAGTTTCTTAGTGATATTGTCGTTTCTACATCGGATTGGGATGAAAATTTGCACATAGGAGTTATTAGGGACAAATAACTGATTTCACTTATCCGAACTAAAATCAGGGTTCGGCCAAGGGGGTCGTCCATGTTAACTATTCACTGATGATGCAATATTGTCGTTATTATACATCGGATTCAGACGAAAATTGGTACACGAGGGTTTTGAGAGATAAGCAATGGATTTCAGGTATTCAATTTAGTTTAAGGGGCCGTTAAAGGGGATCGTCCATATAAACCTTTCAATAGTTTTGCAATATCGACGTTATTATACATTGGATTGGGATGAAAATTTCCACACGGTAGTTTTCAGGGACGGACAATCGATCTCAGATGTCAAATATTTTGCCAGGAGTCGACGAAAGGGGTCGTCCGTATAAATTAGTTTTTCACTATTTTTAGCAATATTGACGTTATTATACAATGGATTGCTTTCAAAATTTGCACACGGGAGTTTTGAGGGAAGGACAATCGATTTCAGATATCAAAGTTTATATAAGAGCCCCCGAAAGGGGTTTCGCTTTTTGGCAATGATTTTGTCGGAATTTATACACGTGGTTTTTGATTCCTGATTTCATGTTTAGTAGCAGACGACAGACGAAGTGATCATCCAATATTTTTGTAATTATTACTTAACAATGAATCTGGAAAATGCTTGGCAATTGACTTTCATACAAACTGTTCATGACATATTCAAAGTTGAAAGCGAAACGGAGTTCGTATGGGATCAGCAAGTACATAATAAATAAGGCACAGTGTGTTTCGTAGAAGGATTTAAAGAAAAAAAAAATACTGTAACGCCAATTTTAAAAATATATATATTTTAGGTGTTTTACAATTTCAGTGGTGGTAATTCTTTAATTTTCACTTTCAATAAAATTAATTGAACTGGTTGACTCAACATTGTCATAAAAATCCATATAAATTTGTGAAAATAATCTTGAACTAGTTGCAAAAAAATACGCAATTATAACAAAGAATATTGCTTTAAAAATATCTCCTAACCATAAAATTAAAAATCGACTGGCATATCTTGTAGGCAGTCTTGGAGGATTGACTTGTCTGAAATCATAAAAATTATCTGTAATTATATGAATCTAGAAATTAATCCATCTGACTGCATTCTCTTTTGATTTTCTGATCGTGAAAACATTGGTGAAATTAAAAAAAAAAACTAGGTTAAAGATTAAGAAAATCACCAAATACTTGAAACCACTTAATCTGTTTAGTGATAACGCTTAACGTGATGCGATCTGGAGTTGAAACTTTTGTCTTAATTTAAGCTCTAGGAGAACTAAGAAAATCAATAACTAATTGAGTCAACATTGCGAACATTGCGCAGTCGCTACTTCGAATCATTTTTCGAACTTTTCATGGACAACAGCTTGAAACAAAGTTATTCTTATTGAAAATTTAAATTTTCAGGCTTCCATGAAGATGATATTTTCTAAACACAAAAATTTAGACTTGAAAAACAAAGACAAACTTAATGAAAATTTTTCAAATTGTTTTAATAGTTTAGCTATAAAATTCGGTAAATTAATTTAAAAAGATACACTATAAAATAAGGTTGCCAGAATTTTTTCCACTCCCATCCGGGCCTAGCAATTCCGGGCATTTTTAAAAAAAAAACTGGCAAAATCCGGGCATGGATTTCAATTTTCAAATCCAATAACCGGGCAAAATTATGGTGTTACTAAGTATAATAGCCCAGAAAAAATGCAAATAAAAAATGAAATTAATATTTTATTAATGTAATTGCAGACTTCCAAAAACTTTTTGGAACACTTCAATATTTTAAGGTTTATAAAAGTAAATCAGCGTAATTATTTGAAACAACCGTTGAAAATTTCCATACAGTTAATCGATTATGCTGAAACTTACTCAATAACTTTGTTTTTTTTTTGGTTTCTTTGTGAAAATTGTGAAAAAAAACCGGGCAATATCCGGACTTTTTTCACGATATCCGGGAAACCGGGCCGGACCGGACTTTCTCGAAATTTTGCATCAAATATCCGGGCAAACCCGGATAAAACCGGGCAATCTGGTAAGCTTACTATAAATAATCTGATTAATTTATTTGTAAATTATAATAAAATTTATCAGCCTTGTCGGCAGAAGTAACATTTCGTTATTATCAATATGAAAATTTGTTTCTTGAGGAACAAGTTGATGACATGTGATAAAAATGGTTCTTATCAAATTCTACTCGCTCATTTTCAATATCTATCCATTTCTTCTAATTTGATCTGCCCAAATTTCAATAATCTTGAAATTTTCCTCATTAAAGAATATAACTTTCATCAATACGGTCTTTTCATATATTAAAATATAAACAATGGGAAACATTTCGGCTCAGTCAATTCACGGATCCAAAACACCTCCTCTTCTATAAATGGATAAAATTTTTACATTTTTGGAAGACATTTTTTCAATTAAAAATTCAAACAAATTTTAAAACCTTTTATAAAATTCAATTGATGATTCAAACAAAGAAAATTTTTCGAAATCTGCAGAACGATTTGCTTTTTTAATTAAAAATATCTCAAATGCAGTTTAGTTACACCTCTTTAAAAGCTAAGTTCGTTTAAAATCTATTATTTTATAAAATTGCTAAAAGTGAACATATAGAAAACTTTAAGAAGTTTTTTCGCAGAAGTCAAAATGAAAAACCTTTATTTTAATTTTTTTTAACATTTTGAAGTTTTATCAGAGAAATGAAGAATTTTCTAAAACAATTGATATCTATTTTCAAAAGCTGCAAGACACCTAAATCAATCAAATTTGCTCTTAATTTTTTTGCACCTAAATAAAATGTGAAGTTTGTGGCCATGTGTAATTTATCAAAATCCTTTGAATGTCGTGTTGAGTATATTGACTATATTTCATATCAACATTAAATTTGTTATGATATAAAAGTTTTTTAATATTAACGAAGTGATTACTAATGATGAACAAGTTAAGATACGTTTCCTAATGAAAACCAATCTCAAAGACAAGAAAGGGTTTTTTATTAAATCGAAATTGACAATTAAAAACTAGTTTCAATTCGCAAATGTCATGTACTGTCGTAGAATGAAATGTCTGAAGCCTAGCTTGATATAGGAATAAATACCGCCAGAGGCGAGAAAAATTTACGACATGTTTAAGCTTGCCAGATTGCCCGGTTTTATCCGGGTTTGCCCGGATATTTGATGCAACATTTCGAGAAAGTCCGGTCCGGCCCGGTTGCCCGGATATCGTAAAAAAAGTCCGGATATTGCCCAGATTTTTTCACAATTTTCACAAAGAAACCAAAAAAAAAATCAAAGTTTTTGAGTAAGTTTCAGCAAAATCGATTATCGGTATTGAAATTTTCAACGGTTGTTTCAAATAATTTCGCTGATTTACTTTTATAAACCTTTAAATATTTAAGTTTTCCAAAAAGTTATTGGAAGTTTGCAATTACATTAATAAAATATTAATTTCGATTTTTTTGGCATTTTTTCTTTGCTTTTATATATAATAACACCATAATTTTGCCCGGTTTTTGCCCGGTTTTTGGATTTGAAAAATTAAAAAACATGCCCGGATTTTGCCAGGTTAGTTTGAAAAAAAAATGCCCGGAATTGCTAGGCCCGGATGATAGTTAAAAAAAATTCTGGCAACCTGACATGTTTGTTAACACTTATTTATAAACACCTTTTTCGACGAAGTAATTTCTCGTTGCTACGGTTAATTCATTTCTTGAACTGAAAAATTTTACTTGAAAAAAATCTCCATGGAGAGGGGTTAAACCCCTAAACCCCACCCCCTCCCCCCCGTTCGCACGGCCTTGATTTGAGCTTAAACTGAATACAAACCTTGGACTCTAGATTTAAGTCTAAATTTTGCATTTTGAACCCAAATTCAAAACCTGAATCTTAATTCCACATAAGCGAAAAGCGAAATTTGTATCAGAACCCTTTACCAGAAATCTTGTACTTGATTTTGAACTTATGGTTTTCAATATGATTTTTTTTTCATTTATTGAACTTATAAATTAAAATAAAATTGTGCATGATGAAATTGTTTCACATTTTTCAATTCTGAACTCATGAAACTTTCTTATGTTTCAAACCTGAATATAAATTAAGGATAAAAATTTCAGGTCCAAATCTTCAAAATGGTTTGAATTTTAAGTATTTTCTTTTCATATTCCGAAATTATGAGTTTCGAATATGGAAAATTTATAACATTTTTGATTGAAATGCAACACCAAGGTTCGAAACAAGATTCTATTCCAATGATGATCCAAACAGAAAATCAAGAACAATAAACTGGATACTTACTTGATATTTTTCCACAAGTATCCGGACTGGGAAAATCCAGAAAATTGTATCCTAACAATTTTCCAAAAATCTGGCGAATATGCTGGAAAATTTCGGAATTATTCCATTAAAATCAAGAAGAAAAACACATGGCAAACTGTTTTTAATTTTTCGAAACACATCAACCGATTCAGAATCATCAGAAGAATCAGGCATCCAAAAAATCTTTTATGTTTATTTTGACAAAATTTGTTAAAAAAAATATTTGGAAGCTTCGGATACTCAATTGAAATTTTCGTATGATTTTGAAAAAAAGTGAGAAATTCTGGTCAAAATCTGGACTGGACAATCTGGTAATCTAATTAGTCTAACTTTATTGAGATTCAATATTTGGGACTCAATTAGTATCAACAAGTGAGAAATTTTCTGAAAAACTGTTGTAGAATTGTGGTCCTGGAATAAGATTTCCAGGGTTTGGAGTAAAGATTGTTACACTTTTGTTACTCTCGAATAATTTTAGTAGTTAATTAAAATTTGATTAGAAATTTCAAATTTTATGTTTAGTAAAAAAAATTACTTGGTATTTTTGGACCTTCAAGGGGGAAGGGTTTAACCCACAACCCCACCCCCCCCCCCTCCCTTCCCCCGTTCCTACGGCCATGGCCGATATGACCAATAAATATACTTGCAATTGCGCAAGGCATTCGAACTCAATCAAAATGGTAGGTGTTTTCTGTGTTCAACCTATTCTGTACTGTAATTTGTTCAAATTTTGAAGTTCAAGTTGAAAGGCTTAAATTTTGTGTTATTGTTGAGAAAATATTTCATTATTGTATCATAATGCTTTATTCGCTGGAAAATCCTATAATATATTCTAAAAATTAGAATAAAAAAGAAAGTGTAATGTAGTATTTATCGTGGATAGACATTCAAGATTTTTCCAGATATTTTGGAAATACACGGGGTTGCAAAGTAAGTCAACAAGTAAAGTAAACAACGGTCAAACTAAGCCAATGTCGAGCAATTTTGGAATATTTTTTTTTCAATTCAATATAAAAATGATTTATTTAAAATTAAATTTAATAAAAATAAAAAAATAAAAATTTATAAGAATCAATAAATTGATAATAACTCATTCTTTGGAACCATAAAATCTGGAATCATTCTTACCTTATATTAAAATTATTAAATAAAAATTAAATTCAATAAAAATAAAGAAATAAAAATTTATAAACCAATAAAAATTAATAATTTTAAATTTCAAAATCCGAAATAATTCTAACCTTAGTTTATCAGATAATTTTCAGCCAATATCTGAGCCGTGCTATTTCGGGTTATTTTTTCCAACATCCGCCAATACTAAAATTTTTTTAGTAAAAATTTTGAAGAAAAGCACTTGAAAAACTTGTTTTTAACCGAAACACATCAGTCAATTTTAATTATATTTTTAATTTCCAGAAAAATGTTCTTGTTGATTTTGAAGAAATTTGCTCAATAAATTTGGACTCAATATCTCTAATCAATCAATACAAATTTCAGTTTGATTTTGCGAATAAAGTGAACAAAATCGGGCAACCTCTGGGCAATCTGGCAAGCTTAATCTGAACATATCGAAATTAGATACTCTGAACTGAATATTTTGAAAAATTGTAGTAGAATGTTGGACCCGGAATAAGATTTCGATTTGGCTTTAGTCCTGAGTCGAGAATGTTATTCTAGAATCATTTTAGTCGTTCATCAAAATTTTACTAAGAGTTTTAAATTTTGAGTTGAACTGATACATATTAAGTCTTTATTCACTCAATGTTAAGTTCAGATTGATTCAATATTTCCCAAACTTGAGGGAACTCCCGAACTTGAGTGGAATAAAAAGTTTAAAATTCTCTCAAATCTAAATAAACTAAATAAACAAACTCACTCAATTTGCAATAATCTAGACAAAGTAGAGTTTAGTAAGAGTTAAATTTTTACAAAAAAATCAAAAAAAATATTATAAATATTTATCAAAAAAATATTAAGAATAAAGCATATTTTATTTAAAATTGGTGTCAGTTTTTGAAGATTTAAGAAATTGTCAAAATTATAAAACCTATCAAATTTATCAAAATTGTCACAATTTAAAACGTTTTTAAGATTGTCAACATTGTCAAAAATTTCTAATTTGTCAAAATTATCAAAACTGCCAACACTTATTTTTTGTTTGGATTTTGGCAAAATTAGCAAAACTGAAGGGATTTTCAAATTGTAAAAATTGTCTTTTTCTTCGTCTTGTTCTGGAAAGCTGAATCAAAATTGTCAAAATTTTCAAATTTTTAAATTCAACAAAACAGTCAAAAAAATAATTGGAAAAAGTCACCAAATTGCAAAACACAAAGCTCTAAATCCGGACTGAGGAAAGAATTCTGAAAACAAGTTTATAACATCTAGAGTATTGAATTTATGGAATTTTGATTAGTTATTTATTGATACTTACAGAATTAAAATAGTTTTTCACCTACCTGAAAAAAGAGAAAAAAACGTTATTCATTAGTGTGCTGCCTTTAGGGGAGAATGAGGATACTTGATCCCTGGGGATACTTGATTCCTTGGCTATATCTCGAAACTGGAATGTCTTACTAAGATCAAATGTTCTAGAAAAATGTGCCAAAATGAGCAAAATAACAATGCTTGTAGTTTAAAAATTTTTAACAAAATAACTGTTTGAGTAATTGAACTTTGTTTGAAAAATTTCACAAAATGTAACTTGATGATCTTTTTTCATCACTTTAAAATGTTCCTTAGATGGGAAAATTATGAAAAAAAAATATTTGTTCAAATGTATCAATCGTTCGAGCGTAAAATGAACTTCATAATTCCATATTTTCAAAGCAATGGCAAACTCTCAACTTTTTTCAAAAAAAAGTTTTCTAAAATGTTGATTATGGGTACAATTGATCCCCTAGAGTTGGGTACAATTGATCCCCCTTCCAAACGGCATATTCTTCTTCTGAATTGATCGTTATGAATGTTGATTACGAAGTTACTAATATTTATCCAAAAACTAATATTTATCAAACAATTGTCTGAAGAAAAGAGCAAAAATAATTAATTTTCTCTTAATTATAAAAAATAGCGCCTTTAAGTATGCAATGTTATAAGCGTTGAGACAAAGTTATAGAATTTTCTTCTTATGTCTGCTATAAATTGTGAAATGAGAACAAACATGACCGAAATAGTCAATTGACATTCTATCTTGGGGTTTTGTTTGATTTTTATACAAGGATTAGGGCTTCCTGAATAAAAGATCAAGTCTCCTTCAATAGGGGATCAAGTCTCCCCTAACTTCAGAAAAATCGCAATTTTTTTACTCCCACGAAAATGCTTCTAGTTCATCAACGGGATCAAGTATCATTCTAAATTTTGTAGCATAGAAACTTGTTACAAGCTGTTAGAAAATTTCAAAGACGGCGAGTTGCTAAATTTTTCCAAAAAGATATGGTGAAAATAAGAAAAGGGGATCAAGTATCCCCACTCTCCCCTAAAGCAATGAAAAGTTAAAAAAAAACAAGAATAATAAGGCTAGTTAACTAATTAGCCTCTCATCTTTGCCATGCTAAGCGAAGATTGAAAGGTGATAGGGGGGATTACAGGAAACTTTGGGCAAAAATCAGCAATTCAGAAAACTGATCAGCTCCAAGCTTCTGCTGGTTCATGAATATGTACCACCACCCACTCGCCCGGGGGAAACGGCCAATCAAATCGTAATCGAAATTTATTCCCTCGAAAAGTTTGCCTTCAAGCGCCCTCTCTTGTTTGAGGATTCTCACAATTTTGTTCACTGGAAATGGTAGTAGGGAAGTCTTTGGATTTCGATAAGATCGTCTTTTCATAAACTCGACATGGCCCTCCTCTATCCTCTCCTGGGAGGAGTAAAGTTAGCACACGCAAGTGTTAGACAAAAAAAACTTCCAGCTTCTCGGGGAAACATGGAAGTGGAGATGGGGGATAAAAGCTGAAGACATTTAAATTCTTAATCAGTTCGCCGGCATGACATTAACGTTTAATCGGTGCCGGGGCTTCTTCTTGTTCGAATATCATGGCGCAGCATTGTGGCACGATAATGCGGCTTCACCATGGAAAAGAAGCTCTAACTTTAGATCGGAACAACTTCCTCCCTTTTGAACCCGTATCATATCATCGGCCATCCTGATATTTTAAGAAATGGTGGGGAAGCAGATGAAAGATCTTTCTGTTGCGGGATCACTGTTAGATTATTCAGGAAGACATTATGGATTATGGGTGAAGTTTTGCCTGTCATTTCCAGTCATTTTGAGAAGTTGTGATAAGAATTGGATGTTCAGTAAAACGGTTTAAATCATTACATATATTTGATAATTTTCAATAATTTGTAGCAATTATTGTTATTTTTATTTCTTGTTATGTGTATGTTAAATGACTCTTACTTATTATTTTTGTAACAAATTAGTGTTATTTATGTGAAATTTTGTGGTCTTTTTTTTGTCTATTTCTTTAATATTTTTTGTCATTTTCTGTCATTTTTTCGTTTTATTTTGTTTTATTTTTGTGCCCTCTTGGGTATCATTTTGGTATTATTTTGGTTTCATTTGCGTGTCATTTATGAGTGAATTTTCAGATCACTTTTGTATTATTTTGTTGTCATTTTTGAATGATCTTAATGTCACTTTTTTAATTTTTGTCGGTATTGTTTTTTTCGTCTTTTTCATCATTTTTGTCATTTTCGTCATTTTTGTCATTTTCGCCATTTTCGTCATTTTCGTCATTTTCTGTGCCATTTTTGTGCCATTTTTGTGTCATTTTTGTGCCATTTTTGTGTCATTTTTGTGTCATTTTTGTATCATTTTTTTTTTTGTAATTTTTGTGTCATTTTTTTGTCATTTTTTTTGTCATTTTGTGTAATTTTTGTCGTTTTGTGTAATTTTTGTGTCATTTTTGTGCCATTTTTGTGTCATTTTTGTGTCATTTTTGTATAATTTTTTTTTGTAATTTTTGTGTCATTTTTGAGTCATTTTGGTGTTGTTTTAGTGTCATTTCAGTGTCATGTTTTGTCATTTATGTGTTATTTTGTGTCATTTTGTGTAATTTTTGTCATTTTGTGTAATTTTTGAGTAATTTTTGTGTCGTTTTTGTGTCATTTTTGTATCATTTTTGAGTCATTTTTGTTTTATTTTTTGGTCATTTTTGTATCATTTTCGAGTCATTTTTGTTTCATTTTGTCATTTTTGTCACTTTTGTCATATTGTAATTTGTTACAATTTAGAAATGATGAAAATATTACTTAGTTTTGCTTTTTTTTATTTTAAATAAATAAAAAAAATATTTTTTACAAAATTGGGTAAAAAATGGTCGAAATTGAGTAAAAATCTAGTCAGATTAAAGCCAAGTTTTTTATAAATTCATTTGAAACTAATAATTCTATTTGATTTTGGAAATAAATCAAATTTCGTATAAATACATGTTGCAAAACTTGAGTCATTATAGGCGAAACTATACTTTTAAAAGTTAAATCTTATTCAATATTTAGTCAAATTGAATTCATATAAAGTAAATGTTCAGTAACAACTAAGTTAGAATTAAATCAAAACTTAGTCTAAACAGAACATTATATTGATTTAAAATTGAAAATTACTTATAAGAAATGTTAGTTATGCCCTAGAGTAAATTTACAAGATTGCCCGGTTTACCAGGACTTGCCCGGATATTTGATACAAAATTTGGGGAAACTTCAGCCTGGCCATGATCATGAAGGGATTTTTGGAATCCGTAAATACAATTTTAAATTTGCTTATGTATAATGTTGAGAAAAAAAAATATTTCAAGCGTTTTTCTTTTGGGTTTTTGTTGAATAGTTTTATGATTTTTGGTCAAAATTCCCCGGATATTGTCCGGAATTTTGGTTGATAATTTTTGAAACAAATGCCAGGATTTTGGATAAGATAACACGGAGTTGCCGGGCATGTATAGGTACGTGGGGGGGAAAATGCTGGCAACCTTATTTCAGAACTTTGATTTCAAGTGATCCCTACCAGTTCCCAGAGGGGCGTAGAGTCCTATTTTAAATTTTAGGGGCGTTGGAAGGGCTCAGGGGGGCATTGAGGTGAGCTTATATTGATTATTGTTTAGTTTAATTTTTGAAGTTTTAAGGCACCATTTCTTCGCCGATTATAGGTTTCAGCGGATTATTCAATTTCTTTTTAATTGATTTTTTCTATAATTTAATAAACGACTTCCGATAAAATCTTTATGGAAAAGCATTTTGAATCACTTTATTTAGGAATTTAAGTAATGCCATCAACGCAAACTAAATAAATGACTGTCCTGATAAAATTTGCATCTCTGCCATCTGAAAGTATGAGACAAATTATCGAATATTTCGACCTTTCATGTAAATTTTTTTCATACATGTCTTTATTTGTATCAATTCATCATTACATTTGTATTATATTACATTGCTACATTTAATAAGGTACTCAGCTCAATAATGAACCGTTCAGAGCCCTATAATAGCCTTATAATCTATATAAGATCATTATACTTATCACAAAAATTTATTTATTCGACTTAAATTTGTTGAGCACAATTAAGTATTTAAATGTAGGAGACGTTACAGGATGTAACGTCAAAAAAATAAAAATAAAAAAAATAAAAATAAAAAAAATAAAAATAAAAAAAAGTAAAAAAAAAGAAAGAAATAATAATAAACCTAAAACCTTTCATGTAAATGTTCAACTTATCCTATCGTTCAGAAAAAAGTGAATTTTTCCTAACCTTTTTAATACATTCATTATATTTCTATTTTTCTGTGAAATTTCCTTGATTTTTGAGGCTAGGATAGGTAGAAATAGTTTTGTCACCGCGTATCTAGTCTTTCCCAAACTTTGGTAATCATTCGGAACCCTCAGGACAAAATAGAGAAAAAGTGCAAAAAATATTGTGTGAGGAAAACGCGCTTAAATATTTTCGTTTTGTCCGTTTTTCATATATCTTTCGGAAAATTACCGCTGGTTACAGTTTTCATTCAAACAAAAAATCTGAAGATGGTTCTTCAAAATTTGATTAACACTTGTAAAAGATTAAGATAAAAATAATTGATTGGTTTAAATAATTTATAAGATCAAGATAAAAAAAATTGTTTGGAAAAATTAATTTTTCACTTACACCCCATCACCCCATTTGATTATCAGTGTAGTTCCTGGAGTTCATACTTACATTTGGCGGTTAAAATTTTATTTAGACATGTAAATTTTGTCCAGTAAAATAACAAAACTGTGTATGCCTGAACAAGCTATAATTGCTCAGTTTCACAGGAATTGGAATTCTTTTTTTGTAACTTTTCTTTAAAAATATGTAACTTCAAAATCTGGGAAATTCAACCAAATCATTGCAGTGAAAACCCGATTTTGTCACCTCCATGATGCATTTAAGGGTGACAAGTGAGTGCGGAGTGGGAGAGTGACAAAATCGGGATATATTTATCAAATGCGATTTTTAAATGGAATAATGAAGTGAACACTACTGAATTTTCTAACTTGATTGAATTTAATTCATAAGAGAGAGCTTGAAGAACATTTCATTGATGAATTAATGTTTTTAAATGCACAATAATTTTTTTTACTTCGAAATAAATATGGTGAAAACATCGGGTCAGAAAAAGTGACGAAATCGGAGGCAGACCAAATCGGTGCGTTGAAAAATCGGGTGTTCATTGTATGGTATTAAATTATACTTAAATTTTAAATTTAGCAATTTTGCGTTTTGAAATTCCATAGTTTCTCCCAGTTTAAAATGATAATCTCCCCGGTATTTACATTAAACTATTATTTAAATAAAAAATCATGGTGAACTAAAAAAATCAATGTAAAGCCCTAAAGTTCTAACAACTATATCTCAAAACTTGTGAACCTTTATGAAATCTTAATAAATAAGTACTTCGACCTCTTTTAACACGTTATGTGAAAATAAAATTTACAAGTTTTGATAAAATTTTGTAACGAATCCAACGAAATTGGCATCTATTCAATGTTTTGCTCCACAATTTCTATAATTTTATAAAACCAAGTCCGATTATCTTGATCTTGAAATTCGAACTGTTTTAGCGGTTTTTTAAGACACTATAAAATTAATTTTTTTCAGATTTTGTACAGAGTTGTAAAAAAAATTGGTACAGTTTGTATAGAAATTTGTAGAAAATATATCGAAATAGAATATCAAATCAGCTTGTCAACTTGAATGGAAATTTGCTTACAAAACTTTAAATTATCAGATCGCAGGAAAATATTTTGTTATTTTATAAGCGCAGTTATATATTTTTGTAGAAATCCTGAGACATGTTTAAGTAAAACATGTTTTTTAATGAATAACTATAGTAATGCCCTAGTCCTTTAAACTTAAGATTCATGAAATTATGAAAAATCATGGATAACATTAATGAAACAAGGCTGAACATCAATCGTTTAGATGTAAGATTTTATTTTGCTATCAGAGTAAATACCTTAGACCTTAAAGAAATTGTTTTCGACATAATTTTAACGTAAGACAGAAGTATTTTCCAGGTCAGGAAACTTAAAGCAAAAGTTTAACGTAGGAAAAATTAGAGACCGGCGATTCATTCTTCAGGCCAATTTTAACGGAAAATACAACAACAAAAACAACATTGAAAAACCTTAAAATTTTTCGAGCATAAAAATGATTCCTTTCGTCAAAAAAATGTAACTCTGCTTAAAACGTCTCACACTGTCAAAATATTTGCTTTTTTTGCATGAAATAATTTTTATAAAAACATCAATATTTAGCATTCCCCATTGTCCGGGTTTATCTGGGGTTTCCAAGTTTTTCAATGAATTTTTGAGTCCGGAACAGCTCGGATGCCAAGATATTTAAGAAAACTGCCTTTTTATCCACATTATTTGAAAAAATTTGACAAAAATATCCAATCCAAGAATTGAACACTGCTGTTGTACTTCGACGAAAAATTTTAATTTCAAATAATTTTTTTCACTTTTCCCTTAATTTTTTTGGATTATTTTGTAGAATTTGCTCAGATTTTCTCGGATATTGCCCGGTTTTCCCAATGGAAATTTTCAAATCAATCGTCGGGATTTTGACAGATTTTCTAAAAGATTAGCCCAGCCACGTGCGAAAATAATTCTGAAATGCTTAATCTTTATATCGAACACTGAATCATTTGACGTCGAAAACGAAAACTGGTTGTCGGAAACTAGATAACATAAAGGGTTATTAACACACTAAGAACCGCGAAGAAATATTTGCCGAGAAATTTAGCAATTCGATACTCTATATATCAGAAATCACAAGACCAAGGTGTATAAACGTAGGTATCATTGAGAAACAAAACATTTTATGTTTAGTTTTGTCGACATATTCTTTAGACATAAATTTTATTTCGAAAATTTCAACTCGGAGCTCGGAAATCCAGTAATAGGGGGTGATATGCCAAAAAAGTTTGAAAACTTCTGTTCTAGCGTATTTTTTCAAATAATCAAAATTATTACTTTGAAAATTCAATCCCAGATCTTAAAATTTTTAGAACTTTCAGAGAAAAAAAAATTTACAAATTTGAGTCTGCGTGCCTAAATAATCAGAATCGGATCGGCCACAGATTGGCCCAACATTTTTGAAAATCCCTTCGCATAACTATCATGACAATCTTTTAAATTTTGATGAAAGAAATCCTTAAATAGCTCCAAAAGCTATAAAAAAAACTTAAAAATTATCATATTACGTTAGTAACCTTATTGAAGGAAGCTTTCAATCAAATTAGCTGGCATAGTACTGGACAGCTAATAGACAGGTATTGTCTGGATCATAACAATATTAAATTCTGACTGACAGAGTATTGAAAGGGAAATTTGATACCTTGCTGGACAAGAGTATGCAAATTCTGATGGTCGGTGTCGTTCAGGTGGTTTGCAATTTTATTCCGTGCAATTGAATCAACTGAAATAGTTGAACATTTTCAACAAAGCTATTTGCCAACAAAAGTGTTCGATTACCATATCCTTTGTTTTCAATTTGGGGGGGGGGGGAATGAATTATTTAAAATTAAAGAAACAGATCGTTGATTATCTATAGAAATATATCTGAATTAATCATTCTGAATATGAGACATAACTATGTTCGATAAATGTTGTAGATATATTTTTGGTAATTCGCTTAGATTTCTAAATTTCAAATTTAATCCTGACATGTTCCCGATTTTCTTACATTTCAATTCCGACTCTTATTTTAAATTTCCACTCTAACGACTAACTGCAAGTAACATATGTCACCCCGTTGAGCGCACTCATCTGCATACGACCACCCACGATTTTCCGCTGGAACAAAATTGAAAAAAAAAACCATTGAGTGGGTGGTTGTTCAAAACGAAACCGAAAACAATTGTCCACAGCTGCAGCAGAAGCAATTCATCAGTTTTTGGCGATTGTTTTGATGACGAGAACACCGACCGCCAACAACTAATTTGTTTTTTGTTTTGATGTTGGAGCAACAAAATTAGAAAAAAAAAGTAACAAACTTGCGGTTTGGTGGCAACCGATTTATGGCACTGGTTTTTTTTTCTAGAATTTTCTAAGAGATGAAAATTTGTGATCTTTTTTAAGAGTTCAGAAAATAGGAAAAAAACAATTCTAGTAAAAACCATGAAAACCTATGTGAAAAAATAAGCTTACAAAATGAGCCCCCAATTTGTTCGAATTTTATCACGGTCGCCATAAAGAAATGTCTTCGAGACTTGAAAAAGTAAGGAAAATATTACGATTCTTTAAAAAAATACTCCATTTGTTTTCACTCAATTTTGCCACGGTCGCCACGTAAAAAAAATCTCTCTCTTCAAGAGTTTAAAAAGGCATAACATTACATGTTTCTTTGAACGTATCACATTTTAACAGTTATTCATAGAAAAGTATCAAAGGAAAATGATCTCTCGATTTAATTGGAAACAATTTTGTCACGGTTGCCACATAAAAATGCCATCTTTCTTCGAGAGCTCGGTTTCCAGTCCCACGGCAGGAAACAAAGCTCGTAAAGCCCACCATCAAAAGCTGAAAATAAGCGAAAAAGTGCTAGGTACGGATTCCATTCTATTTCATCTGGTGCCAACGGCCTAAAGCATCGATTGCCGGAAGATATTTCCTCGCCTCCAAACTTCCGGCTGCTGGAAGCCGCAGCTGGTTCTTCTTTATTGTGCGGCACCAGATGCACCGAATCACCAGCACATAGTCACTATTTATTTGCGATGTGCCGCTGCTCGCCGCTGTTCAATCTCACACATGGGTGGGATAAATTGGAAAATCTCTAACGGTCGCCATATTGTGCTGCTTTTGCCATTGTCGTGTTGTCGTCCTGCTCGGTGGTCGAACCTCGGAATTGAACGAGTTAAATCGAAACTATGGAATCTGAACAGAGACAGACAACACACCAGATCCGGGTGCCAATATTGGCGAAGTAGAAAAGTGGTTTCCGGATGGTGTCTTTTTGAGGCACAGAGTATGTGTGTCTGTTTGTTGTTCACGTGGCCGTGCTTAGCCGGAGGGAATCGAATTCTGAATGAAAGCACAACAGATGCTTGGGGCAATCTACTAGCAGCTTTTAGGTGAAGGAGCAGAGAAAACTATTCTTTTCGGTAGAAAAAAAACGTGGCAAAAAGTGGTGGCTCCAGAGATGGATTGCGTTGGCGTGCTCTAGAGAGTGCTGCTTTGATTTCAAAGTTAGGTCCAGATGTGTTATTATTTACTAACAAATTCTAAAAAATAATCGTTTCATAAAATCAGAAACCCTTAATAAAAGTGGTTCAATAAAATTCAAACCTTTTCTCAAATGGATTTCATCAAAAAACAAGTTTGATCTTCCGAGAATCTGGCTCATAAATTCTATATTATATTCTCTCAAGAATCAAACTCAAAAGAAGCTTTCAGCAAAGGGCAATCCCCTTCACCACAGTGTTTCAATATCATCCTCGATAGATATTGTGTCAAAATGTCAAACTCAAAATCCCCGGAAGCTGAGTAGCATTCTGTACCATGAAATTTTCCCAGAACTTACCACCATCATCATAACCCATTTCGTCGAATAAAATCAACCGAGGGAGGAGGTGTCACGTTTGTGGTCCGGAAAATTTGCAAGATTCTTGATAGTAAACTAACCTCGAAGGTACCAACTAAACAAGTAAGATCCCGGGAACCGTGGTTGGAGTTATGAGTTCGCGTTAATAGAAAATGGGAAAAGTTTTGCCCGAAGTTCCCCCTTTTCCCCGGGAAACGAACTCGCAAGGGCTGGTCGAGAATGAATCCCAGCATCCGGAGTTGAAGATCGAATCTGTTTCTGTTGATGCAGCTTCAGGGTTTTATCGAGATGAACTTTCACGTGTCTGGATTTTGTGAGATTGAAATGGTTATGAGCGGGACTTTTCGTAAATTAACTTTCTTCTGTAAAATCAGCGGATTTAAACAACAATCTTTTATTGATGAATTTAAACTTTTGGTTGCAAACTTGAGCTGCAAGCTGAAATTTTCATTAAAGACTATTTCAAAAAAAAAGTTTCACCACACCTTTAAGTTGAGAACTTCCACTTCTGGGAAAACCTTCCCACCTTTCGGAAAATATAGGATCACTTCACATTTTCCACAGTTTCTAACACATTTGCATAACCAAGTGCTATTGAATGATGACGACGATGCTACAAAGGTGATAAAATTGCAACGGCAAGCGATTTGCATACTCTCCCAGCAGTACAGTATCGAGTGTTACCGTCCATCCATACACTGTCAGCATGTTATATGCACTTTTAACAGTCTGACAACACCTGTCCGTTTGCTGTCCATACTCATATCAGCGGAGCTGATTGAAAAGTATCCCCAATGGAATTCTAAAGATAGAAATGATCATGTTTCAGTTGTGTGATTTAAACGAAAAAAGGTTGAAATTTTGTTAAATTGCTTAAATTGTTTGAAATATTTATTAAAAAATTGCAAAAATTGTCAAAATTGTCAAAATTGTCAAAATTGTCAAAATTGTCAAAATTGTCAAAATTGTTAAAATTGTCAAAATTGTCAAAATTGTCAAAATTGTCAAAATTGTCAAAATTGTCAAAATTGTCAAAATTGTCAAAATTGTTAAAATTGTCAAAATTGTCAAAATTGTCAAAATTGTCAAAATTGTCAAAATTGTCAAAATTGTCAAAATTGTCAAAATTGTCAAAATTGTCAAAATTGTCAAAATTGTCAAAATTGTCAAAATTGTCAAAATTGTCAAAATTGTCAAAATTGTCAAAATTGTCAAAATTGTCAAAATTGTCAAAATTGTCAAAATTGTCAAAATTGTCAAAATTGTCAAAATTGTCGAAAATTGTCAAAATTGTCAAAATTGTCAAAATCGTCAAAATTGTCAAAATTGTCAAAATTGTCAAAATTGTCAAAATTGTCAAAATTGTCAAAATTGTCAAAATTGTCAAAATTGTCAAAATTGTCAAAATTGTCAAAATTGTCAAAATTGTCAAAATTGTCAAAATTGTCAAAATTGTCAAAATTGTCAAAATTGACAAAATTGTCGAAATTGTCAAAATTGTCAAAATTGTCAAAATTGTCAAAATTGTCAAAATTGTCAAAATTGTCAAAATTGTCAAAATTGTCAAAATTGTCAAAATTGTCAAAATTGTCAAAATTGTCAAAATTGTCAAAATTGTCAAAATTGTCAAAATTGTCAAAATTGTGAAAATTGTAAAAATAGTCAAAATTGTCAAAATTGTCAAAATTGTCAAAATTGTCAAAATTGTCAAAATTGTCAAAATTGTCAAAATTGTCAAAATTGTCAAAATTGTCAAAATTGTCAAAATTGTCAAAATTGTCAAAATTGTCAAAATTGTCTTAATTTTAAAGAATTGTAAAAATTGTCAAAATTGTCAAATTGTCAAAAATTGTTAAAATTCTCAAAATTGTCAAAATTGTCAAAATTGTCAAAATTCTCAAAATTGTCAAAATTGTCAAAATTGTCAAAATTGTCAAAATTGTCAAAATTGTCAAAATTGTCAAAATTGTCAAAATTGTCAAAATTGTCAAAATTATCAAAATTGTCAAAATTGTCTTAATTTTAAAGAATTGTCAAAATTGTCAAAATTGTCAAAATTGTCAAAATTGTCAAAATTGTCAAATTGTCAAAAATTGTTAAAATTGTCAAAAATTGTTAAAATTGTCAAAATTGTCAAAAATTGTTAAAATTGTCAAAATTGTCAAAATTGTCAAAATTGTCAAAATTGTCAAAATTGTCAAAATTGTCAAAATTGTCAAATTCGTCAAAATTCTCAAAATTGTCAAAATTGTCAAAATTGTCAAAATTGTCAAAATTGTCAAAATTGTCAAAATTGTCAAAATTGTCAAAATTGTCAAAATTGTCAAAATTGTCAAAATTGTCAAAATTGTCAAAATTGTCAAAATTGTCAAAATTGTCAAAATTGTCAAAATTGTCAAAAATTGTCAAAATTGTCAAAATTGTCAAAATCGTCAAAATTGTCAAAATTGTCAAAATTGTCAAAATTGTCAAAATTGTCAAAATTGTCAAAATTGTCAAAATTGTCAAAATTGTCAAAATTGTCAAAATTGTCAAAATTGTCAAAATTGTCAAAATTGTCAAAATTGTCAAAATTGTCAAAATTGTCAAAATTGTCAAAATTGCCAAAATTGTCAAAATTGTCAAAATTGTCAAAATTGTCAAAATTGTCAAAATTGTCAAAATTGTCAAAATTGTCAAAATTGTCAAAATTGTCAAAATTGTCAAAATTGTCAAAATTGTCAAAATTGTCAAAATTGTCAAAATTGTCAAAATTGTCAAAATTGTCAAAATTGTCAAAATTGTCAAAATTGTCAAAATTGTCAAAATTGTCAAAATTGTCAAAATTGTCAAAATTGTCAAAATTTTCAAAATTGTCAAAATTGTCAAAATTGTCAAAATTGTCAAAATTGTCAAAATTGTCAAAATTGTCAAAATTGCAAAATTGTCAAAATTGTCAAAATTGTCAAAATTGTCAAAATTGTCAAAATTGTCAAAATTGTCAAAATTGTCAAAATTGTCAAAATTGTCAAAATTGTCAAAATTGTCAAAATTGTCAAAATTGTCAAAATTGTCAAAATTGTCAAAATTGTCAAAATTGTCAAAATTGTCAAAATTGTCAAAATTGTCAAAATTGTCAAAATTGTCAAAATTGTCAAAATTGTCAAAATTGTCTTAATTTTAAAGAATTGTCAAAATTGTCAAAATTGTCAAATTGTCAAAAATTGTTAAAATTGTCAAAAATGGTTAAAATTGTCAAAATTGTCAAAATTGTCAAAATTGAGGCCCTTAGAGCCAAAGGGGTATAAGTGCATAAAACCTGATTTCGAGAAAAAGCACTTGAACTTCGTTGTGTTCCAGTAAATTCCATAGATATTTTTTATCAATTTTTTTCATGTGAATGATTTTTCTAAATAAAAACAAAGCATTTTACAACATTTTCCCAAAAAACAACGTTTATTTGACGTTTATTGAGGCGATACATATTTTTTAAATTTGGTACTTATACCCCTTTGGCTCCAAACACTTGCACTTATACCCCTTTGACACCAAATAAATTCACTTATACCCCTTTGCCACCAACACATTTTTACATCAAGGTTTTTGTATCTTATTGATATGGGTAAGAAACCATAAATATTCATTGCTACAAGAAACAATTAGTTTTCGTATAAATATAGTTTTTGTTGTTTTGATGAGAAATATACTCTGGTACAGTAGGTTAAGAGATTTTATGGCTGAAGATCGACCTGGTCTTGGCAACTTCTACTAAATCTCTCCAAACAACGTTTTTTCATCAAGATTAATTTATAATAATTCGTGAAAGGTATTTTCCTCTAAATTCCAATCACCACGTGTTTTGTACGTCTTTGCCTAATAAATTGGGTATTGGAATGGGACTTGCGGTCACTCTGAGTTGGTTTTTTACAGTAAATTAACGATAGGCGCTTCAATATTAACCCAATTATCTCGTAACAATACATTTTTTTTGTACTTTATAAGCCTTTAATCCGTGACACACTTCATTTATCCAGAAATCAGGAATTTGTGATCCGCTAATTTGTTATTGAAATAGAAAATATAATTAAATATATTAATTTTTTTTTTACTAGAATTATCACTAAATGCAATCAGATGAATCATAGTTGATGGTAAATTTTTAAACATCATCAGCTATTCAAAAGAAAAGTGAATTATATTAATTTTAAAATTTTTTGGTCCCGATGAAAAAACATTACTTTCATGAAATCAAGTTAGGGTTGGTGGCAAAGGGGTATAAGTACATCAGTTTAATGGACTTTGGAGGCAAAGGGGTATAAGTGCAGCACTTATACCCCTTTGGCTCCAAAAAAAAAGGAAATTTCAGTAAGCACGATTTTTTCAACGAGATCTAAACATAACAAAATAGTGAAATAAAATTATGATTAAAATAGCATATGATGATTGACAGTCAAGGATTCGTTCTAGATGGTTATCTCGATTTTTTACATTTTGTCACTTATACCCCTTTGGCTCCAAGGGCCTCAATTGTCAAAAATTGTCAAAATTGTCAAAATCGTCAAAATTGTCAAAATCGCCAAAAATGTCAAAATTGTCAAAATTGTCAAAATTGTTCAAATTGTTAAAATTGTTGAAAAGGTCAAAATTGTCAAAATTATCAAAATTGTCAAAATTGTCAAAATTGTCAAAATTGTCAAAATTGTCAAAATTGTCAAAATTGTCAAAATTGTCAAAATTGTCAAAATTGTCAAAATTGTCAAAATTGTCAAAATTGTCAAAATTGTCAAAATTGTCAAAATTGTCAAAATTGTCGAAATTGTCAAAATTGTCAAAATTGTCAAAATTGTCAAAATTGTCAAAATTGTCAAAATTGTCAAAATTGTCAAAATTGTCAAAATTGTCAAAATTGTCAAAATTGTCAAAATTGGCAAAATTGTCAAAATTGTCAAAATTGTCAAAATTGTCAAAATTGTCAAAATTGTCAAAATTGTCAAAAATTGTCAAAATTGTCAAAATTGCCAAAATTGTCAAAATTGTCAAAATTGTCAAAATTGTCAAAATTGTCAAAATTGTCAAAATTGTCAAAATTGTCAAAATGGTCAAAATTGTCAAAATTGTCAAAATTGTCATAATTGTCAAAATTGTCTTAATTTTAAAGAATTGTCTAAATTGTCAAAATTGTCAAATTGTCAAAAATTGTTAAAATTGTCAAAAATTGTTAAAATTGTCAAAATTGTCAAAATTGTCAAAATTGTCAAAAATTGTCAAAATTGTCAAAATTGTCACATTCTCGAAATTGTCAAAATTGCCAAAATTGTCAGAATTGTCAAAATTGTCAAAATTGTTAAAATTGTTAAAATTGTTGAAAAGGTCAAAATTGTCAAAATTATCAAAATTGTCAAAATTGTCAAAATTGTCAAAATTGTCAAAATTGTCAAAATTGTCAAAATTGTCAAAATTGTCAAAATTGTCAAAATTGTCAAAATTGTCAAAATTGTCAAAATTGTCAAAATTGTCAAAATTGTCAAAATTGTCAAAATTGTCAAAATTGTCAAAATTGTCAAAATTGTCAAAATTGTCAAAATTGTCAAAATTGTCAAAATTGTCAAAATTGTCAAAATTGTCAAAATTGTCAAAATTGTCAAAATTGTCAAAATTGTCAAAATTATCAAAATTGTCAAAATTGTCAAAATTGTCAAAATTGTCAAAATTGTCAAAATTGTCAAAATTGTCAAAATCGCCAAAATTGTCAAAATTGTCAAAATTGTCAAAATTGTCATAATTGTCAAAATTGTCTTAATTTTAAAGAATTGTCAAAATTGTCAAAATTGTCAAATTGTCAAAAATTGTCAAAATTGTCAAAAATTGTTAAAATTGTCAAAATTGTCAAAATTGTCAAAATTGTCAAAATTGTCAAAATTGTCAAAATTGTCAAAATTGTCAAAATTGTCAAAAATTGTCAAAATTGTCAAAATTGTCAAAATTGTCAAAATTGTCAAAATTGTCAAAATTGTCAAAATTGTCAAAATTGTCAAAATTGTCAAAATTGTCAAAATTGTCAAAATTGTCAAAATTGTCAAAATTGTCAAAATTGTCAAAATTGTCAAAATTGTCAAAATTGTCAAAATTGTCAAAATTGTCAAAATTGTCAAAATTGTCAAAATTGTCAAAATTGTCAAAATTGTCACATTCTCGAAATTGTCAAAATTGCCAAAATTGTCAGTATTGTCAAAATTGTCAAAATTGTTAAAATTGTTAAAATTGTTGAAAAGGTCAAAATTGTCAAAATTATCAAAATTGTCAAAATTGTCAAAATTGTCAAAATTGTCAAAATAGTCAAAATTGTCAAAATTGTCAAAATTGTCAAAATTGTCAAAATTGTCAAAATTGTCAAAATTGTCAAAATTTTCTTAATTTTAAAGAATTGTCAAAATTGTCAAAATTGTCAAATTGTCAAAAATTGTTAAAATTGTCAAAAATTGTTAAAATTGTCAAAATTGTCAAAATTGTCAAAATTGTCAAAATTGTCAAAATTGTCAAAATTGTCAAAATTGTCAAAATTGTCAAAATTGTCAAAATTGTCAAAATTGTCAAAATTGTCAAAATTGTCAAAATTGTCAAAATTGTCAAAATTGTCAAAATTGTCAAAATTGTCAAAATTGTCAAAATTGTCAAAATTGTCAAAATTGTCAAAATTGTCAAAATTGTCAAAATTATCAAAATTGTCTTAATTTTAAAGAATTGTCAAAATTGTCAAAATTGTCAAATTGTCAAAAATTGTCAAAATTGTCAAAAATTGTTAAAATTGTCAAAATTGTCAAAAATTGTCAAAATTGTCAAAATTGTCAAAATTGTCAAAATTGTCAAAATTGTCAAAATTGTCAAAATTGTCAAAATTGTCAAAATTGTCAAAATTGTCAAAATTGTCAAAATTGTCAAAATTGTTAAAATTGTCAAAATTGTCAAAATTGTCAAAATTGTCAAAATTGTCAAAATTGTCAAAATTGTCAAAATTGTCAAAATTGTCAAAATTATCAAAATTGTCAAAATTGTCAAAATTGTCAAAATTGTCAAAATTGTCAAAATTGTCAAAATTGTCAAAATTGTCAAAATTGTCAAAATTGTCAAAATTGTCAAAATTGTCAAAATTGTCAAAATTGTCAAAATTGTCAAAATTGTCAAAATTGTCAAAATTGTCAAAATTGTCAAAATTGTCAAAATTGTCAAAATTGTCAAAATTGTCAAAATTGTCAAAATTGTCAAAATTGTCAAAATTGTCAAAATTGTCAAAATTGTCAAAATTGTCAAAATTGTCAAAATTGTCAAAATTGTCAAAATTGTCAAAATTGTCAAAATTGTCAAAATTGTCAAAATTGTCACATTCTCGAAATTGTCAAAATTGCCAAAATTGTCAGAATTGTCAAAATTGTCAAAATTGTTAAAATTGTTAAAATTGTTGAAAAGGTCAAAATTGTCAAAATTATCAAAATTGTCAAAATTGTCAAAATTGTCAAAATTGTCAAAATTGTCAAAATTGTCAAAATTGTCAAAATTGTCAAAATTGTCAAAATTGTCAAAATTGTCAAAATTGTCAAAATTGTCAAAATTGTCAAAATTGTCAAAATTGTCAAAATTGTCAAAATTGTCAAAATTGTCAAAATTGTCAAAATTGTCAAAATTGTCAAAATTGTCAAAATTGTCAAAATTGTCAAAATTGTCAAAATTGTCAAAATTATCAAAATTGTCAAAATTGTCAAAATTGTCAAAATTGTCAAAATTGTCAAAATTGTCAAAATTGTCAAAATTGTCAAAATTGTCAAAATTGTCAAAATTGTCAAAATTGTCAAAATTGTCAAAATTGTCAAAATTGTCAAAATTGTCAAAATTGTCAAAATTGTCAAAATTGTCAAAATTGTCAAAATTGTCAAAATTGTCAAAATTGTCAAAATTGTCAAAATTGTCAAAATTGTCAAAATTGTCAAAATTGTCAAAATTGTCAAAATTGTCAAAATTGTCAAAATTGTCAAAATTGTCAAAATTGTCAAAATTGTCAAAATTGTCAAAATTGTCAAAATTATCAAAATTGTCAAAATTGTCAAAATTGTCAAAATTGTCAAAATTGTCAAAATTGTCAAAATTGTCAAAATTGTCAAAATTGTCAAAATTGTCAAAATTGTCAAAATTGTCAAAATTGTCAAAATTGTCAAAATTGTCAAAATTGTCAAAATTGTCAAAATTATCAAAATTGTCAAAATTGTCAAAATTGTCAAAATTGTCAAAATTGTCAAAATTGTCAAAATTGTCAAAATTGTCAAAATTGTCAAAATTGTCAAAATTGTCAAAATTGTCAAAATTGTCAAAATTGTCAAAATTGTCAAAATTGTCAAAATTGTCAAAATTGTCAAAATTGTCAAAATTGTCAAAATTGTCAAAATTGTCAAAATTGTCAAAATTGTCAAAATTGTCAAAATTGTCAAAATTGTCAAAATTGTCACATTCTCGAAATTGTCAAAATTGCCAAAATTGTCAGAATTGTCAAAATTGTCAAAATTGTTAAAATTGTTAAAATTGTTGAAAAGGTCAAAATTGTCAAAATTATCAAAATTGTCAAAATTGTCAAAATTGTCAAAATTGTCAAAATTGTCAAAATTGTCAAAATTGTCAAAATTGTCAAAATTGTCAAAATTGTCAAAATTGTCAAAATTGTCAAAATTGTCAAAATTGTCAAAATTGTCAAAATTGTCAAAATTGTCAAAATTGTCAAAATTATCAAAATTGTCAAAATTGTCAAAATTGTCAAAATTGTCAAAATTGTCAAAATTGTCAAAATTGTCAAAATTGTCAAAATTGTCAAAATTGTCAAAATTGTCAAAATTGTCAAAATTGTCAAAATTGTCAAAATTGTCAAAATTGTCAAAATTGTCAAAATTGTCAAAATTGTCAAAATTGTCAAAATTGTCAAAATTGTCAAAATTGTCAAAATTGTCAAAATTGTCAAAATTGTCAAAATTGTCGAAATTGTCAAAATTGTCAAAATTGACAAAATTGTCAAAATTGTCAAAATTGTCAAAATTGTCAAAATTGACAAAATTGTCAAAATTGTCAAAATTGTCAAAATTGTCAAAATTGTCAAAATTGTCAAAATTGTCAAAATTGTCAAAATTGTCAAAATTGTCAAAATTGTCAAAATTGTCAAAATTGTCAAAATTGTCAAAATTGTCAAAATTGTCAAAATTGTCAAAATTGTCAAAATTGTCAAAATTGTCAAAATTGTCAAAATTGTCAAAATTATCAAAATTGTCTTAATTTTAAAGAATTGTCAAAATTGTCAAAATTGTCAAATTGTCAAAAATTGTCAAAATTGTCAAAAATTGTTAAAATTGTCAAAATTGTCAAAAATTGTCAAAATTGTCAAAATTGTTAAAATTGTCAAAATTGTCAAAATTGTCAAAATTGTCAAAATTGTCAAAATTGTCAAAATTGTCAAAATTGTCAAAATTGTCAAAATTGTCAAAATTGTCAAAATTGTCAAAATTGTCAAAATTGTCAAAATTGTCAAAATTGTCAAAATTGTCAAAATTGTCAAAATTGTCAAAATTGTCAAAATTGTCAAAATTGTCAAAATTGTCAAAATTGTCAAAATTGTCAAAATTGTCAAAATTGTCAAAATTGTCAAAATTGTCAAAATTGTCAAAATTGTCAAAATTGTCAAAATTGTCAAAATTGTCAAAATTGTCAAAATTGTCAAAATTGTCAAAATTGTCAAAATTGTCAAAATTGTCAAAATTATCAAAATTGTCAAAATTGTCAAAATTGTCAAAATTGTCAAAATTGTCAAAATTGTCAAAATTGTCAAAATTGTCAAAATTGTCAAAATTGTCAAAATTGTCAAAATTGTCAAAATTGTCAAAATTGTCAAAATTGTCAAAATTGTCAAAATTGTCAAAACTGTCAAAATTGTCAAAATTGTCAAAATTGTCAAAATTGTCAAAATTGTCAAAATTGTCAAAATTGTCAAAATTGTCAAAATTGTCAAAATTGTCAAAATTGTCAAAATTGTCAAAATTGTCAAAATTGTCAAAATTGTCAAAAATTGTCAAAATTGTCAAAATTGTCAAAATTGTCAAAATTGTCAAAATTGTCAAAATTGTCAAAATTGTCAAAATTGTCAAAATTGTCAAAATTATCAAAATTGTCTTAATTTTAAAGAATTGTCAAAATTGTCAAAATTGTCAAATTGTCAAAAATTGTCAAAATTGTCAAAAATTGTTAAAATTGTCAAAATTGTAAAAAATTGTCAAAATTGTCAAAATTGTCAAAATTGTCAAAATTGTCAAAATTGTCAAAATTGTCAAAATTGTCAAAATTGTCAAAATTGTCAAAATTGTCAAAATTGTCAAAATTGTCAAAATTGTCAAAATTGTCAAAATTGTCAAAATTGTCAAAATTGTCAAAATTGTCAAAATTGTCAAAATTGTCAAAATTGTCAAAATTGTCAAAATTGTCAAAATTGTCAAAATTATCAAAATTGTCAAAATTGTCAAAATTGTCAAATTGTCAAAATTGTCAAAATTGTCAAAATTGTCAAAATTGTCAAAATTGTCAAAATTGTCAAAATTGTCAAAATTGTCAAAATTCTCAAAATTGTCAAAATTGTCAAAATTGTCAAAATTGTCAAAATTGTCAAAATTGTCAAAATTGTCAAAATTGTCAAAATTGTCAAAATTGTCAAATTGTCAAAATTGTCAAAATTGTCAAATTGTCAAAATTGTCAAAATTGTCAAAATTGTCAAAATTGTCAAAATTGTCAAAATTGTCAAAATTGTCAAAATTGTCAAAATTGTCAAAATTGTCAAAATTGTCAAAATTGTCAAAATTGTCAAAATTGTCAAAATTGTCAAAATTGTCAAAATTGTCAAAATTGTCAAAATTGTCAAAATTGTCAAAATTGTCAAAATTGTCAAAATTGTCAAAATTGTCAAAATTGTCACATTCTCGAAATTGTCAAAATTGCCAAAATTGTCAGAATTGTCAAAATTGTCAAAATTGTTAAAATTGTTAAAATTGTTGAAAAGGTCAAAATTGTCAAAATTATCAAAATTGTCAAAATTGTCAAAATTGTCAAAATTGTCAAAATTGTCAAAATTGTCAAAATTGTCAAAATTGTCAAAATTGTCAAAATTGTCAAAATTATCAAAATTGTCAAAATTGTCAAAATTGTCAAAATTGTCAAAATTGTCAAAATTGTCAAAATTGTCAAAATTGTCAAAATTGTCAAAATTGTCAAAATTGTCAAAATTGTCAAAATTGTCAAAATTGTCAAAATTGTCAAAATTGTCAAAATTGTCAAAATTGTCAAAATTGTCAAAATTGTCAAAATTGTCGAAATTGTCAAAATTGTCAAAATTGACAAAATTGTCAAAATTGTCAAAATTGTCAAAATTGTCAAAATTTTCAAAATTGTCAAAATTGTCAAAATTGTCAAAATTGTCAAAATTGTCAAAATTGTCAAAATTGTCAAAATTGTCAAAATTGTCAAAATTGTCAAAATTGTCAAAATTTTCAAAATTGTCCAAATTGTCAAAATTGTCAAAATTGTCAAAATTGTCAGAATTGTCAAAATTGGCATAATTGTCAAAATTGTCAAAATTATCAAAATGGTTAATATGGTTTAAATCGTCAAAATTGTCTTAGTTGTCACATTTCCAAATTTTTGAAAATTTCCCTTATGTGAAAAAATGACAAAATTTTCATATCCAGGAAAGATGAAAATATTAATTTTGTCTCAAAATTACCCAAACGACATTACATTTTTCCGGAAAAAACATCTTGAATGTCGACATTCATTGAATTATGTAAATTTTCCGCTTCAACGCAAGTTTAACAGTTGACGATCGATGTGTTA